>NW_026040109.1:30000-36882 GCF_023375975.1 Astyanax mexicanus | reverse complement strand
ACCCTTCACTCTCACTCCTCACCTTCACCTCCACTCTTCACTCTCACTCTTCACCTTTCACTCCTCACTCTTCACCTCCACTCTCACTCCTCACTCTTCACTCTTCACCTCCACTCTCACTCCTCACTCTTCACCTCACTCTTCACTCTCACTCTTCACCTTTCACTCTCACTCCTCACTCTTCACCTTTCACTCTCACTCCTCACTCTTCACCTCCACTCTTCACTCTCACTCCTCACTCTTCACCTCCACTCTCACTCCTCACTCTTCACATTTCACTCTCACTCCTCACTCTTCACCCTTCACTCTCACTCCTCACCTTCCCTCCACTCTTCACTCTCACTCTTCACCTTTCACTCTCACTCTCACTCTTCACCTTTCACTCTCACTCCTCACTCTTCACCTTTCACTCTCACTCCTCACTCTTCACCTCCACTCTTCACTCTCATTCTTCACCTTTCTCTCTCTTTCTCACCCTTCACTCTCACTCCTCACTCTTCACCTCCACTCTCACTCCTCACTCTTCGCCTTTCACTCCTCACTCTTCACCTCCACTCTCACTCTTCACCTCCACTCTTCACTCTCACTCTTCACTCTTCACCTTCACTCTCACTCCTCATCTTCACCTCCACTCTTCACTCTCACTCTTCACTCTCACTCTTCACCTTTCACTCTTACTCCTCACTCTTCACCTCCACTCTCACTCCTCACTCTTCACCTCCACTCTTCACTCTCACTTCTCACTCTTCACCCTTCACTCTCACTCCTCACTCTTCACCTTTCACGCTCACTCCTCGCTCTTCACTCTTCACCTCCACTCTCACTCCTCACTCTTCACCTTTCACTCTCACTCCTCACTCTTCACCTTTCACTCTCACTCCTCACTCTTCACCTCCACACTTCACTCTCACTCTTCACCTCCACACTTCACTCTTCATCTTTCACTCTGACTCCTCACTCTTCACTCTCACTCTTCACCTTTCTCTTTCTCACCCTTCACTCTCACTCATCACTCTTCACCTTTCACTCTCACTCCTCACTCTTTACCTCCACTCTTCACTCTCACTCTTCACCTTTCTCTCTCTTTCTCACCCTTCACTCTCACTCCTCACATTTTCCTCTCACCGCTCACTCTCACTCCTCACTCTTCACCTTTACCTCTCACTCCTCATTATTCACATTTCCCTCTCACCCCTCAATTCTCACTCTTCACCTTTCTCTCTCTTTCTCACCCTTCACTCTCACTCCTCACATTTTCCTCTCACCGCTCACTCTCACTCCTCACTCTTCACCTTTACCTCTCACTCCTCATTATTCACATTTCCCTCTCACCCCTCAATTCTCACTCTTCACCTTTCTCTCTCTTTCTCACCCTTCACTCTCACTCCTCACATTTTCCTCTCACCGCTCACTCTCACTTTTCCCTCTCACTCCTCACTATTTACCTTTACCTCTCACTTCTAACTTTTCTCTCTCACTCCTCACCCCTCACTTTCGCACCTACTCTCACCACTACTCTCACTCTCCACTTTTTCCTCTCACTCCTCACCCCTCATTTTCACACCTACTCTCACCACCACTCTCACTCCTCACTTTTCCCTCTCACTTTTCACTCACAACCCTCACTTCTCACCTTTCCCTTTTAGTCCTCACCCTCATTACTCACTATTGCTCCATATTCTCGTCTTTCACCCCTGACTCCTCACCTTTCATTCTCACTCCCACTCTCTCTACTCACTCTTCACCTTTCCCTCTCACCCCTTACTCTCACCACTACTCTCACTCCTCACTCTTTACCTTTCCCTCTCACCCCTCACTCTTCACCTACCCCTTACTCTTACTTCTTACTCCTCATTCTTCACCTTTCCCTCTCACTCCTCGCATCTTACTCTTCACCTTTCCTTTTTAACCCTCACACCTCACTCTTACTTCTCACTCTTCACCCCTAAAACTTCTCTTTTCCCTCTCACTCTTACCCCTCACTCTTCACCTTTCTCCCTCTGACTCTCACTCTTACTTCTCACTTCTTACTCTTCTCCTTTCCCTCTCACCCCTCACTCTTACTCTCCACCTTTACCTCTCACCCTCACTCTTCACCTTTACCTTTCACCCTTTATCTTTCCATTTCACCCCCTCTCTCACTCTTAACCTTTCCCTCTCAACCCTCACTCTTTACATTTTCCTCTCACTCCTCACCCCTCACTCTTCACCCCTCACTTTGTACTCTTCACCTTTTCATCTTACCCCTCACTCTTCACCTTTCCTTCTCACCCCTCACTCTCACTCTCACTTTTCAGCTTTCCTCCTCACTCCTCACTCTCATTCTTCACCTTTACATCTCACACCTTTCTGTCAGTCCTTACTCTTTAACTTTCCCTCTCACCCCTCAGTCCTCACCTTTTTTTTTCTCACTCCCCACTTTCACTCTACACTCCCACCCCTCACTCTTACTTCTCACTCTTTACCTTTCCCTATTACCCCTCACTCCCCATTCTTCACCTTTCCCTCTCACTCTCACCCCTGCCTCTTCACCTTCCCCTCTCACTCTTACTTCTCACCCCTCACTCTTTACCTTTCTCCCTCTGACTCTCACTCCTCACTCTTACTTCTCACTTCTTACTCTTCTTTCCCTCTCACCCCTCACTCTCACACTCCTACCACTCACTCTTACTTCTCTCTCCTCACTCTTCACCTTTCCCTCTTTCTCACTACACACTCTCACCCCTCACTTCTCACTCTTCCCCCTACTCCCCACTCTTCCTCTATGCCTCACCACTCCTCACCCTCACCCCTTACTCTTTCTCCTCATCCCTCACTTCACAAACTCACTCCTCCTGAATTTTCACCCTCAGTGTCTCGCTTCTAATGCCTGATCCCTCACCCCTTCTCACTTCTTACTCTCACCCCGTACACCTCATCTCTCACTCTTCACCGCTCACCCTCTTTTCTCACACCTGAGAGTGATGTGTTGTTGGAGTGTTTCTGTACTGATGGAGGAGATCTATTTATAACTGCAGCTCTCAGACTTCACAGTTCCTCCGGGTTCCTGATGTTCTGGGCAGAACCCGAGTTTCTCCCGCCGAGTCGAGCGGCTCCAGAACTTCCTCTCAGATCCTCTGATTAGAGTTTTACCCCCAAGAGACGCATCAAAGACCTGCGCTTCAAAAAGTCCCAGTAACAACGCAGAGCCGTCGCCACGGAAACGGAGCCCTGAAGCTCAGATGACAGGCGGTGTGTATGAGGGTGTTCAGCTCACACACTACACACACAATCACACACACACACGCTACACCCACATCCACCCACACCTACTACTACACACACCCACACCTACTACTACACACCCACCTACACCCACACCTACTACTACACCCACACCTACACCCACACCTACTACTACACACCCACCTACACCCACACCTACTACTACACACCCACCTACACCCACACCTACTACTACACACCCACCTACACCCACACCTACTACTACACACCCACCTACACCCACACCTACTACTACACACACCCACACCTACTACTACACCCACACCTACACCCACACCTACTACTACACCCACACCTACTACTACAACCACACCTACTACTACACCCACACCTACTACTACACACACCCACACCTACTACTAAACACACACCTACTACTACACCCACACCTACACCCACACCTACTACTACACACACACCTACACCCACACCTACAACTACACACACCCACACCTACTACTACACCCACACCTACTACTAAACACACACCTACTACTACACCCACACCTACACCCACACCTACTACTACACACACACCTACACCCACACCTACTACTACACACACACCTACACCCACACTTACAACTACACACACCCACAACTACACCCACACCAACACCCACACCTACTACTACACCCACACCTACACCCACACCTACTACTACACGCACACCTACTACTACACCCACACCTACTACTACACACACCCACACCTACTACTACACCCACACCTACACCCACACCTACTACTACACCCACACCTACACCCACACCTACTACTACACACACCCACAACTACACCCACACCTACTACTACACCCACACCTACTACTACACACACCCACAATTACACCCACACCTACTCCCACACCCATCTACACCCACCCACACCTTCACCCACCCATACCTACACTCACCCACAACTACTACCACACCCACAGCACACCTACACCTACATCAGCCTACACCCACCCACAGTCACATCTACACCCACACCTACTCCCACACCACACCCACACACACCTGCACCCTAACCCTTAATGCCTCAACTAAATTCAGCAGAACTGAAATGAAACTGAACAGAGGGTGAGGAAGAGCGCAAAGGAGAAAGAGAGAGAGAGGAAGAGAGGGAGAAAGTGAGAGTGAGGAAGCGTGAGTGAGTGTGAGTTAGAGTGAGAGTTTGTGAGGAAGTGGGAGAGGAAGAGAGAGAGTGAGAGATAGAGAGAGTGAGGGAGAGAGGAAGAGAGAGTGAGGATGAGAGAGATAGAGAGAGTGAGAGTAGACGGGCGAGAGATAAATCATGCATTCGTTTTCTCAGTAATTACAGCTGAGTTTCTCTTAGTTAAGAGCCTCCATAAATAACTCAGTCTGCTCCCGTTCACTCCTCCCTCACTCCTGTCTTTAATTTCATCCTGTCCTCTTTTCTCTCAGTGCCACACTCACTTTTTCACATCCACTCTTTTACTTTTACTCATTCACTCTCACTCTTTCCCTCTTATTCATTTCCACAATTTCACTCTAACTCATTCACCTTCATTCTTCACCCACACTCATTCAATCCCACTTTTTATCTCACACTTTCATCTCACCTTTTCACTCAAACTCATTTTCTCTTTATTTTGCACTTATATTATTCAATGTTCAATTTTTACTCCTGCTTTTTCACTCTTTGTCACCTTTCACTAGCATTATTTGATGTCTACTGATTCAACTACCCTCTTATACTCCTGTTTGTTCACTATAACTCTCATAATCTTGCTCACTTCCATGCACTTCACAAACACTTTTGTGCACTTTTTCACTTTTTTAGTAACCACATATACTCTTTTACTCCCAGTGTATCGCTTTGTTAACACGCACTCTTTGACTGACTTGTCTTTTCGCTCATGTCCACTTAACACCCGCTGCCCTTTAATGCTTTTTCACTCTGAATCTTTCACTCTCACTTGTTCACTTCATTTCACTTCTATTTATTTTTACTCTTACATGTCTACTTGTCACTCTACTATTTTCCTCACTCCTTACTATCTCTCACTCCTTTCACTCTACTCTCTCACTCCTTACTATTCTGATTCCCCCACTCATCTCTCTCTCACACTCCTCTCTCCTCCACTCTTTTCACTAATTTCTCTATCTCACTCCTTTCACTCTGCATCTCTCTTAGTTCTTGGGCAGCTCTGGTTCTAGTTCTGACAGATCCCAGAGAAAAAGAACAAAGGTTAAGAGACAGAGGATGAGAGGGAGAGAGAGAGAGAGAGGGAGAGAGAGAGAGAGAGAGAGAGAGAGAGAGGGAGGACGAGATAGGGTGAGTAAGATGGTGAATAAATTAATGAAGAGAGATGAAGACTGCAAGGAAAACAAGTAACAAATTACCAATTATAAAGCAATTATAACACACACACTATACACACACGTACACACTATACACACACACGCGCACACACACTTACCTTGGTGAGTCGCTTCAGCTGCTCTAAGCTCTGCTTCACCCCGTCCTAATGCTCTCTCTCTCCCTCTCTCTCTCTCCCTCCCTCTCTCTCTCCCTCTCTCTCTCTCCCTCCCTCTCTCCCTCTCTCTCTCTCCCTCCCTCTCTCCCTCCCTCTCTCTCCCTCCCTCTCTCCCTCTCTCTCTCTCTCTCTCTCCCTCCCTCTCTCAGAAATCTAGAGATCTACCTAAACACACGTCCCTCTGATAGATAAGCGTGTGTGTGTGTGTGTGAGAAAAAGAGAGAGGGATGTACAGAAGGACAGCCGGGGGACTGACTGTGTGTGTGTGTGTGTGTGTGTGTGGGGAGACTTGGAGGTCCCTCAGTGGGGGTGGCAGATTGTGTTTGTGAGGAGGGGGGTTGGGACAGGGTTGAGGGAGTTACATTTGGCGTGTGTGTGTGAGTGTGTGAGTGTGTATAATGTGTGTGTGTGTGTGTGTGTGTGTGTGAGTGTGTGAGTGTGTATAATGTGTGTGTGTGTGTGTGTGTGTGTGTGTGAGAAAGAGATGGTTAGACAGATTGTTTGAAGTGTTTTAATTAAACAGATTTATTTATGGCCCCCAAAAGCCTTTAATCAATAAACAATAATAAGCTAATTAAAATAGAATTTAATTGATTATTCAAAATCCATTTCACCAGTCTGACTGTAGCCCAACACAGTCCTGTCTAAACCCCGACTGTAGCCCAACACAGTCCTGTCTAAACCCCGACTGTAGCCCAACACAGTCCTGTCTAAACCCGACTGTAGCCCAACACAGTCCTGTCTAAACCCCGACTGTAGCCCAACACAGTCCTGTCTAAACCCCAACTGTAGCCCAACACAGTCCTGTCTAAACCCCGACTGTAGCCCAACACAGTCCTGTCTAAACCCCGACTGTAGCCCAACACAGTCCTGTCTAAACCCGACTGTAGCCCAATACAGTCCAGTCTAAACCCCGACTGTAGCCCAACACAGTCCTGTCTAAACCCGACTGTAGCCCAACACAGTCCTGTCTAAACCCCGACTGTAGCCCAACACAGTCCTGTCTAAACCCCGACTGTAGCCCAACACAGTCCTGTCTAAACCCGACTGTAGCCCAATACAGTCCAGTCTAAACCCCGACTGTAGCCCA
>NW_026040109.1:10000-25000 GCF_023375975.1 Astyanax mexicanus | reverse complement strand
GTGTGTGTGTGTTAGTGTGTGTGTGTGTGTTAGTGTGTGTGTGTGTGTTAGTGTGTGTGTTAGTGTGTGTGTGTGTGTTAGTGTGTGTGTGTTAGTGTGTGTGTGTGTGTGTGTGTGTGTGTGTGTTAGTGTGTGTGTGTTAGTGTGTGTGTGTGTGTTAGTGTGTGTGTGTGTGTGTGTGTGTGTGTGTGTTAGTGTGTGTGTGTTAGTGTGTGTGTGTGTGTTAGTGTGTGTGTGTGTGTTAGTGTGTGTGTGTGTGTTAGTGTGTGTGTTAGTGTGTGTGTGTGTGTTAGTGTGTGTGTGTTAGTGTGTGTGTGTGTGTTAGTGTGTGTGTGTGTGTTAGTGTGTGTGTGTGTGTTAGTGTGTGTGTGTGTGTTAGTGTGTGTGTTAGTGTGTGTGTGTGTGTTAGTGTGTGTGTGTGTTAGTGTGTGTGTGTGTGTGTGTGTTAGTGTGTGTGTTAGTGTGTGTGTGTGTGTTAGTGTGTGTGTGTGTTAGTGTGTGTGTGTGTGTGTGTGTTAGTGTGTGTGTGTGTGTTAGTGTGTGTGTGTTAGTGTGTGTGTGTGTGTTAGTGTGTGTGTGTATATCTGTATATATGTTTCCTCTCATGTTAATTTTATGTCTCTTTTATTAAATTCATGTGAAATAATTAACTGAATTATTTAGTTTATAATTAATGTGTTTGTTTATACTTGTGGTGTAAATGAATGAAGGGGAGAACCCCTTCAAGACAACCACCAATCAGATTAATCAGATTAATCAGATTAATCAATCAGGTGTATCCAGAGACTCTCCTTCTTCCTCTCTGATTCTGCAGTTCTGCGTTTTGCTGGGGTTCTTTTATCACCACTGGGAGCCTGAAGGGGTTCCTGCAGCAAGTTCAGGTTCCTCAGGTAGTGCAGCTCTTCCAGGATAAAACATCTATAGGTCCTCGGCAGGAAGGTTTGCTGTGTACATTAACAAGAGCATGGAGGAGATACAAGGACACGGGTCACCACAGGAGGAGAGCAGGACAGGGCAGAAGAATAGCATTTTTCGAGCAGCAGGACAGTGATAGGAGTCTGGAGACGCCCTGGTGAACGTGCTGCAGCTTCGTCCTGCATGACTGGTGTGGAGGTGGGTCAGTGATGGTCTGAGGAGGGACCGTACGGGAATTAAATTCTCAAAGCCCTTGTGAGATCTAACCCTGCAGTGGTCCTGTTTCCTGGTGCAGCGGGGCGCCTCACGGGGGCGCAGTGATGAGGCAGTGAGCAGACAGATCTTAAAGCACGAAGGCATCGATACTGTTGACTCTTCTTTGAGCAGCGAATATGTAAAATTATTTATAAATCTCATTAACCCATAATTTATTCACATTAGAACATTTTAAAAAAATTTGTAACAGTGAAATATTTTATAAGGCATTTAAATGTGGGACGGGGAGCTTCTTCAGACACTCGCAGTTAAATCTGTTCCCCACAGGAGTTCGTCCAAATCCTCCTGCAGAAGAAGTGTTATCTGGAGTGCCGGAGCCGGAGCCGATCTGGAGCCGAGCCGCTCCGCGGTGACAGTTAAAGGAGAGCGAGCCGGGTCTGGACGGACCTGTCCCACTTTACACCCCTTTCAACTTCCTCAGAAGCTCCACAGCCTGCAGTCTGATCTTCTACTGATTAAGCTTTAACACACACACACACTGTACAACTATACACACTGTACACACTACACACACAATTTACACACACACACACACACACACACTATACACACTGTACACACACACACACACACACACACACACTATACACACTGTACACACTACACACACTTTACACACACACATACTACACACACTGTACACACTACACATACTACACACACACTATACATATACACACTAGGGCTGGTAGAGTGTGAATCTCACAGCTGTGAAGAGGCGGGACGGTGTCTGGAGGGTGTAGTTTACCCGCTTTAACAAGGACAAAGCAAGTCTGAATCGAGCCAGTGCCGCGTCTGAAACCAAGCCAGTGCCGCGTCTGAAACCGAGCCAGTATTTAATACACATATATTAATACACACACTACAGACCGATTCGTTTCTGGATGTGTCTCTACAGTCTAAACTGATAGATGATAAATATGCACACTCACACTCTCCCACACACACAGCGGGTGAGTACCTGCACACTGATGAGAGGATCTTCTCACTTTCACTTAGACAAAAATGACAGTAGAGCCATCATGTCCTTATTTTAAATCACCACACACACACAGAACACACACACACAGAACACACACACACACACACAGAACACAAACACACACAGAACACAAACACGCAGGACACACACACACACACAGAACACACACACACAGAACACACACACACACACACAGAACACAAACACGCAGAACACACACACACAGAACACACACACACAGAACACACACACACACACAGAACACACACACACAGAACACACACACACACACACAGAACACAAACACGCAGAACACACACACACAGAACACACACACACAGAACACAAACACGCAGAACACACACACACAGAACACAAACACGCAGGACACACACACAGAACACACACACACACAGAACACAAACACGCAGAACACACACAGAACACAAACACGCAGGACACACACACACACACACACACAGAACACAAACACGCAGAACACACACACAGAACACAAACACGCAGAACACACACACACAGAACACAAACACGCAGGACACACACACACACACACACAGAACACAAACACGCAGGACACACACACACACACACACAGAACACACACACAGAACACACACACACAGAACACAAACACACAGAACACACACACAGAACACAAACACACAGAACACACACACACAGAACACAAACACGCAGAACACACACACAGAACACTAACACACGCACGCTAACACACTCACGCTAACACACGCACGCTAACACACTCACGCTAACACTAACACACTCACGCTAACACACTAACGCTAACACACTAACGCTAACACACGCACGCTAACACACGCACGCTAACACACTCACGCTAACGCTAACACACTCACACTAACACACTCACACTAACACACTCACACTAACACACTAACAACCACATGCTAACACACTTACACTAACACACTCACACTAACACACACTCACTAACAACCACACGCTAACACACTAACACTAACACACTCACACTAACACACTAGCACTAACACACTAACACACTAACACTAACACACTAACACTAACAACCACATGCTAACACTCGCACGCTAACACACTCACACTAACACACTCACACTAACAACCACACGCTAACACACTCACGCTAACACATTCACGCTAACACACTCACACTAACACATTCACACTAACACACTAACACTAGCAACCACATGCTAACACGCACGCTAACACACTCACACTAACACACTCACACTAACAACCACACGCTAACACATTCACGCTAACACACTCACACTAACACATTCACACTAACACACTAACACTAGCAACCACATGCTAACACGCACGCTAACACACTCACACTAACACACTCACACTAACAACCACACGCTAACACATTCACGCTAACACACTCACACTAACACACTCACACTAACACACTAACACTAACAACCACATGCTAACACACTAACGCTAACACACTCACGCTAACACACGCACGCTAACACACGCACGCTAACACACTCACGCTAACACTAACACACTCACACTAACACACTAACAACCACATGCTAACACACGCACGCTAACACACTTACACTAACACACGCACGCTAACACATTCACACTAACACACTCACACTAACACACTCACACTAACACACTCACACTAACAACCACATGCTAACACACGCACGCTAACACACTTACACTAACACACGCACGCTAACACATTCACACTAACACACTCACACTAACACACTCACACTAACAACCACATGCTAACACACTAACGCTAACACACTCACGCTAACACACTAACAACCACATGCTAACACACGCACGCTAACACACTTACACTAACACACGCACGCTAACACATTCACACTAACACACTCACACTAACACACACTCACTAACAACCACATGCTAACACACGCACGCTAACACACTTACACTAACACACTCACACTAACACACACTCACTAACAACCACATGCTAACACACGCACGCTAACACATTCACACTAACACACTCACACTAACACACACTAACACTAACAACCACATGCTAACACACTAACGCTAACACACTCACGCTAACACACTCACGCTAACACACGCACGCTAACACATTCACACTAACACACTCACACTAACACACACTCACTAACAACCACATGCTAACACACGCACGCTAACACATTCACACTAACACACTCACACTAACACACACTAACACTAACAACCACATGCTAACACACTAACGCTAACACACTCACGCTAACACACTCACGCTAACACACGCACGCTAACACACGCACGCTAACACACTCACGCTAACACTAACACACTCACACTAACACACTAACAACCACATGCTAACACACGCACGCTAACACACTTACACTAACACACGCACGCTAACACATTCACACTAACACACTCACACTAACACACTCACACTAACACACTCACACTAACACACTAACACTAACAACCACATGCTAACACACTAACGCTAACACACTAACGCTAACACACTCACGCTAACACACGCACGCTAACACACGCACGCTAACACACTCACGCTAACACTAACACACTCACACTAACACACTAACAACCACATGCTAACACACGCACGCTAACACACTTACACTAACACACGCACGCTAACACACTCACGCTAACACTAACACACTCACACTAACACACTAACAACCACATGCTAACACACGCACGCTAACAACCACACACTAACACACGCATGCTAACACATTAACACACGCACGCTAACACACTCACACTAACACACTAACACACGCACACTAACACTAACACACGCACACTAACACTAACACACGCACACTAACACACGCACGCTAACACACTCACACTCACACTAACACACTAACACTAACAACCACATGCTAACACACTCACACTAACAACCACACGCTAACACACGCACACTAACACACACACGCTAACACACTCACACAAACAACCACACGCTAACACACTCACACTAACACACTCACGCTAACACACTCACACTAACACACGCACACTAACACACTCACACTAACACTAACACACGCACGCTAACACACTCACACTAACAACCCCACGCTAACACACTAACACTAACACACGCACACTAACACACGCACGCTAACACACTCACACTAACACACTCACACTAACACACTCACACTAACACACGCACGCTAACACACTAACGCTAACACACGCGCGCTAACACACGCACGCTAACACACTCACACTAACACATGCATCCTAACACACTAACACTAACACACGCACGCTAACACACTCACACTAACACACTCACACTAACACACTCACACTAACACACTAACACACGCATGCTAACAAACTCACACTAACACTAACACACACACGCTAACACACTCACACAAACAACCACACGCTAACACACTCACGCTAACACACTCACGCTAACACACTCACACTAACAACCACACGCTAACACACTCACGCTAACACACTCACGCTAACACACTCACACTAACACACTCACACTAACACACACACGCTAACACACTCACACAAACAACCACACGCTAACACACTAACACTAACACACGCACGCTAACACACTCACACTAACACACTCACACTAACACACTCACACTAACACACGCACGCTAACACACTCACACTAACACTAACACACGCACGCTAACACACTCACACTAACAACCACACGCTAACACACTCACGCTAACACACTCACACTAACAACCACACGCTAACACACTCACACTAACACACTCACGCTAACACACTCACACTAACAACCACACGCTAACACACTCACACTAACAACCACACGCTAACACACTCACACTAACACACTCACACTAACACACGCACGCTAACACACTCACACTAACGCTAACACACGCGCGCTAACACACGCACGCTAACACACTCACACTAACACACTCACACTAACACACTCACACTAACACACACACGCTAACACACTAACACTAACACACTAACACTAACACACTCACACTAACACACTCACACTAACACACTCACGCTAACACACTCACGCTGACACACTCACGCTAACACACTCACGCTAACACACTCACACTAACACACTAACAAACTCACACTAACACACTCACGCTAACACACTAACACTAACACACTAACACTAACACACTCACACTAACACACTCACACTAACACACTCACGCTAACACACTCACACTGACACACTCACGCTGACACACTCACGCTAACACACTCACGCTAACACACTCACACTAACACACTAACACACTCACACTAACACACTAACAACCACACACTAACACACTCACACTAACACACTAACACACTCACACTAACACACACTCACTAACAACCACACGCTAACACACTCACACTAACACACTCACACTAACACACACTCACTAACAACCACACGCTAACACACTCACACTAACACACTCACACTAACACACTCACGCTAACACACATACACTAACACTAACACACGAACACTAACACACTCACACTAACACACATACACTAACACTAACACACGAACGCTAACACACTCACGCTAACACACTCATGCTAACACACATACACTAACACTAACACACGAACGCTAACACACTCACGCTAACACACATACACTAACACTAACACACGAACACTAACACACTCACGCTAACACACTCATGCTAACACACATACACTAACACTAACACACGAACACTAACACACTCACACTAACACACTTACACTCACGCTAACACTCAGACTAATTCACTCAGACAGTAGTGAGAGTGTGCTGTATGGTTTATTAGACAGTTACAGCATTAAAACCTTTTGTGACGAGCTTCAGAACTTCCTCCCAGAACCAGCAGATCAGAGAACCTCCTGCAGTCAGACTGACTTCAGGTTCTGCAGGTTCAGATCAGGACGGGTTCTAAAGGCTTCCAGAACCTAATCTTTACATTAATATTAACAGAGTTTACTGTGCTTTGGAGCCCAAGCGGAACATCTCATTATTACAGATCTGCAGGGAGAGCTGGAGACGGACAGAGTTTAGGAGATCCCATTTTCACCGCTGCAGGAAAGAGAGACAGAGAGAGTGAGACAGAGAGAGAGAGAGAAAGAGAGAGAGAGAGAGAGATTAGGAATGTGAAAATATAGAGGCAGCATCAGGACCGATTGAACATCACTTACACATGAAGTTCTGGAACCATCTCTCTGAACGATTCACCAGACAGGATGTCCACTCCCTCAGACTCACCTTCTTACTCTTGTTTCTGTCACATGACCTGCAAACAGACAACAGACTGTCTTTAGACTCACTATCATCAGTCTATCTACCGCCAGTCTCATCTCCCGTCTACCGCCAGTCTCATCTCCCGTCTACCGCCAGTCTCATCTCCCGTCTACCGTCAGTCTCATCTCCCATCTACTGTCAGTTCCATCTCCTGTCCCGCCGTCAGTCTCATCTCCCATCTACCGTCAGTCTCATCTCCCATCTACCATCAGTCTCATCTCCCGTCCCGCCGTCAGTCTCATCTCCCATCTACAGCCAGTCTCATCTCCCATCTACCGTCAGTCTCATCTCCCATCTACCGTCAGTCTCATCTCCCGTCTACCATCAGTCTCATCTCCCATCTACCGTCAGTCTCATCTACAGTCTACCGTCAGTCTCATCTCCCATCTACCGTCAGTCTCATCTCCAGTCTACCGTCAGTCTCATCTCCCGTCTACCACTAGTATCATCTCCCATCTACCATCAGTCTCTTCTCCCATCTACCATCAGTCTCATCTCCCGTCTACCGCCAGTCTCATCTCCCGTCTACCGCCAGTCTCATCTCCCGTCTACCATCAGTCTCATCTCCCATCTACCGTCAGTCTCATCTACAGTCTACCGTCAGTCTCATCTCCCATCTACCGTCAGTCTCATCTCCAGTCTACCGTCAGTCTCATCTCCCGTCTACCGTCAGTCTCATCTCCCATCTACAGTCAGTTCCATCTCCCGTCCCGCCGTCAGTCTGATCTCCCGTCTACCGCCAGTCTCATCTCCCATCTACCATCAGTCTCATCTCCCGTCTACCATCAGTCTCATCTCCCGTCTACCGCCAGTCTCATCTCCCGTCTACCGCCAGTCTCATCTCCCGTCTACCGCCAGTCTCATCTCCCGTCTACCACCAGTCTCATCTCCCGTCTACCATCAGTCTCATCTCCCATCTACCATCAGTCTCATCTGCCTTCTACCGCCAGTCTCATCTCCCGTCTACCGCCAGTCTCATCTCCCGTCTACCGCCAGTCTCATCTCCCATCTACCATCAGTCTCATCTCCCATCTACAGTCAGTTCCATCTCCTGTCCCGCCGTCAGTCTCATCTCCCATCTACCGTCAGTCTCATCTCCCATCTACCATCAGTCTCATCTCCCGTCCCGCCGTCAGTCTTTTCTCCCGTCTACCACCAGTATCATCTCCCATCTACCATCAGTCTCATCTCCTGTCTACCGCCAGTCTCATCTCCCGTCTACCGCCAGTCTCATCTCTCGTCTACCGCCAGTCTCATCTCCCATCTACTGTCAGTTCCATCTCCTGTCCCGCCGTCAGTCTCATCTCCCATCTACCGTCAGTCTCATCTCCCATCTACCATCAGTCTCATCTCCCGTCCCGCCGTCAGTCTTTTCTCCCGTCTACCACCAGTATCATCTCCCATCTACCATCAGTCTCATCTCCTGTCTACCGCCAGTCTCATCTCCCGTCTACCGTCAGTCTCATCTCCCATCTACTGTCAGTTCCATCTCCTGTCCCGCCGTCAGTCTCATCTCCCATCTACCGTCAGTCTCATCTCCCATCTACCATCAGTCTCATCTCCCGTCCCGCCGTCAGTCTTTTCTCCCGTCTACCACCAGTATCATCTCCCATCTACCATCAGTCTCATCTCCTGTCTACCGCCAGTCTCATCTCCCGTCTACCGCCAGTCTCATCTCCCGTCTACCATCAGTCTCATCGCCCGTCTACCGCCAATCTCATCTCCCGTCTACCGCCAGTCTCATCTCCCATCTACCATCAGTCTCATCTCCCGTCTACCGCCAGTCTCATCTCCCATCTACCATCAGTCTCATCTCCCATCTACAGTCAGTTCCATCTCCTGTCCCGCCGTCAGTCTCATCTGCCATCTACCACCAGTCTCATCTCCCGTCTACCGTCAGTCTCATCTCCCATCTACCGTCAGTTCCATCTCCTGTCCCGCCGTCAGTCTCATCTCCCATCTACCGTCAGTCTCATCTCCCATGTACCATCAGTCTCATCTCCCGTCCCGCCGTCAGTCTTTTCTCCCGTCTACCACCAGTATCATCTCCCATCTACCGCCAGTCTCATCTCCCGTCTACCGCCAGTCTCATCTCCCGTCTACCATCAGTTTCATCTCCCATCTACCATCAGTCTCATCTCCCGTCTACCGTCAGTCTCATCTCCCATCTACCGTCAGTCTCATCTCCCATCTACCATCAGTCTCACCATGAGTCTCTCGAACATGGGGATCTCAGACAATGTGCTGTCATGGTTCAGATCGTACCTCACTGGGCGCTCGTTCAGGGTGTCATGGCAAGGACGGCTGTCCCCAGCCCACTCATTACCCACTGGGGTTCCCCAGGGTTCGGTACTGGGACCTCTTCTCTTCTCAATATACACCACCTCTCTAGGTCGGGTTATCCGCTCACATGGTTTTTCCTACCACTGCTTTGCTGACGACACTCAGCTATACCTGTCGTTCTCACCAGATGATCACTCAATCTCTGCACGAATATCACAGTGTCTCTCAGACATATCCGCATGGATGAAGGAACATCACCTCCAACTAAACCTCTCAAAGACTGAACTTCTGGTCATACCAGCAAAACCTTCTATTCAACACAACTTTGCCATAACCATCGACTCTCTCTCTCTCTCTCTCACCGACAAAGGTTGCTAGGAACCTGGGTGTCATGGTTGATGACCAGCTTCTCTTCACGCACCATGTGGCCTCAGTTGCTCGATCCTGCCGCTTTGCGCTTTACAACATCGGAAAAATTTGACCGTTTCTGACGCAACAGGCCACCCAACTCCTGGTACAAGCTGTGGTAATCTCACGCCTCGACTACTGCAATGCCGTACTAACTGGCCTCCCGGCCTGTGTAGTAAAACCACTACAGATGATTCAGAATGCAGCAGCACGTTTGGTCTTCAACCAACCAAAACGGGCACATGTCACTCCGCTGCTCATTGAGCTCCACTGGCTACCGGTTGCTGCTCGCATCAAATTCAAAGTGCTTACAATCGCCTACAAGGTGATGACAGTACAGGCTCCTTCCTACCTGCACTCGCTCCTGAAGGCTTACGCTACCTCCCGGCCGCTGCGCTCCTCCAATGAACGTCGCCTCGCTTTGCCAAACACTCACACAAAGCAATCCAGACTGTTCTCATACAGAGTTCCCCAATGGTGGAACAAACTACCTTCTACTACCAGATCAGGAGAATCTCTCGCTATCTTTAAGAAACTCCTGAAGACAGAGCTCTTCAAAGAGCACTTACTCTCCTAACACCTCTAACAAACTAACTAATTCTAACCTCATCTCCTTCTTCCTCTTCTCTACTCCTCTATCCCATTATTTCCCTCTGACCTCCTTAAAGGGATAGTTCGGTATTTTTGACATGAGTCTGTATGGCATCATAACCAGTGTCGTGCATCCACACTGACTTACCCCCCACAGCGTCCTGTGAGCCGAGTTCTTGTCCAGTTTAGGTCAAAGCGAAAGTAGTCCAGCATGTTTGCTGGGGTCAGGAAAATAACTCCTTTTTCTTCCCAAAGCAGTACGTGTTCAAAAGAGTGATTTATTTACATCACAAAAAACTAACCCTGCAAAAGTCACGCCTCGTAAATCACTTGGGTCCTACTTTCTCTCGTTCCATATCAATGCACGCAGCGCTGCAACCTGACAGCTAGCCTACGTGTTTGGGTCGCTTTGTTTACTTCTCGCCTCGAGAACATGTCTGACTACGAGAGTGACGAGGAAAACATTGATCACCGCTCAGAGCCACGGGGATATCTTTATGAACCCGAGTATACAGATGTTGAACTTCGCCAAATGGAATTAGCTTTTTTATTTTTTCCACTTTTGTGTCCACATGGATGCCCAGCGCTAGTACCCAAAGTTTCCTCAGAGCAACATCAGTCACAGGAAAACGATGAAAACTCTGCGGAGAATCAGCCACATCTTTGTTGCTACAGCCTGGATAGTCACAAGTCCGCACCATTTTAACACACACACACACACCTAGCTATATATATATATATATATATATGTGTTTACAAAGCTTATAAAAGCCAATAGACTTCTCCCTAAAGTTAGCTCGTTTGCGTTGCTAGTCTGAACACAGCTGCTAAGCACTGCCAAAACACAGAACAAGTTGACGCGTGCACAGCTCGCTGTCAGAATGACGCGCACTGATACGAAATGAGAGAAAGTAGGACCCAAGTGATTTACGAGGCGTGACTTTTGCAGGGTTAGTTTTTTGTGATGTAAATAAATCACTCTTTTGAACACGTACTGCTTTGGGAAGAAAAAGGAGTTATTTTCCTGACCCCAGCAAAAATGCCGGACTATTTTCGCTTTGACCTAAACTGGACAAGAACTCGGCTCACAGGACGCTGTGGGGGGTAAGTCAGTGTGGATGCACGACACTGGTTATGATGATGCCATACAGACTCATGTCAAAAATACCGAACTATCCCTTTAAGGCCCTATCTATAGATGCTTTATTTTTAACTTCTATTATTTTTGTACTTAACCTCTTCTATTATTTGCACTTCAATATTGTAAGTCGCTTTGGACAAAAGCGTCTGCCAAATGTAATGTAATGTAATGTAATGTAATAATGTAATCTCCTGTCTACCGCCAGTCTCATCTCCTTTCTACCGTCAGTCTCATCTCCCCTCTACCATCAGTCTCATCTCCTGTCTACCGCCAATCTCATCTCCTGTCTACCGCCAATTTCATCTCCCGTCTACCATCAGTCTCATCTCCCGTCTACCGCCAGTCTCATCTCCCATCTACCGCCAGTCTCATCTCCCATCTACCATCAGTCTCATCTCCTGTCTACCGCCAGTCTCATTTCCCGTCTACCATCAGTCTCATCTGCCTTCTACTGTCAGTCTCATCTCCCATCTACCATCAATCTCATCTCCCGTCTACCGCCAGTTTCATCTCCCATCTACCATCAGTCTCATCTCCCGTCTACCGTCAGTGTCATCTCCTGTCTACCGTCAGTCTCATCTCCCATCTACCATCAGTCTCATCTCCCGTCTACCGCCAGTCTCATCTCCCATCTACCATGAGTCTCATCTCCCGTCTACCGCCAGTCTCATCTCCCATCTACCATCAGTCTCATCTGCCATCTACTGTCAGTTACATCTCCTGCCCCACCGTCAGTCTCATCTCCCCTCTACCATCAGTCTCATCTCCCGTCTACCGCCAGTCTCATCTCCCATCTACCATCAGTCTCATCTCCCGTCTACCGCCAGTCTCATCTCCCGTCTACCGCCAGTCTCATCTCCCGTCTACCGCCAGTCTCATCTCCCGTCTACCGCCAGTCTCATCTCCCGTCTTCCGCCAGTCTCATCTCCTGTCTACCGTCAGTCTCATCTCCCGTCTACCGCCAGTCTCATCTCCTATCTACCGTCAGTCACATCTCCCATCTACTGTCAGTTCCATCTCCTGTCCTGCCGTCAGTCTCATCTCCCATCAACCGTCAGTCTCATCTCCCATCAACCGTCAGTCTCGTCTCCCGTCCCGCCGTCAGTCTCATCTCCCGTCTACCGCCAGTCTCATCTCCCATCTACCATCAGTCTCATCTCCTGTCTACCGCCAGTCTCATCTCCCATCTACCATCAGTCTCATCTCCCGTCTACTGCCAGTCTCATCTCCAGTCTACCGCCAGTCTCATCTCCCGTCTACCATCAGTCTCATCTCCCGTTTACCGTCGGTCTCATCTCCCATCTACTGTCAGTTCCATCTCCTGTCCCGCCGTCAGTCTCATCTCCCATCTTCCGTCAGTCTCATCTACCATCAGTCTCATCTCCCGTCCCGCCATCAGTCTCATCTCCCGTCTACCGCCAGTCTCATCTCCCATCTACCATCAGTCTCATCTCCCGTCTACCGCCAGTCTCATCTCCCGTCTACCGCCAGTCTCATCTCCCATCTACCATCAGTCTCATCTCCCGTCTACCGCCAGTCTCATCTCCCGTCTACCGCCAGTCTCATCTCCCGTCTACCGTCAGTCTCATCTCCCGTTTACCGTCAGTCTCATCTCCCATCTACTGTCAGTTCCATCTCCTGTCCCGCCGTCAGTCTCATCTCCCATCTTCCGTCAGTCTCATCTACCATCAGTCTCATCTCCCGTCCCGCCATCAGTCTCATCTCCCGTCTACCGCCAGTCTCATCTCCCGTCTACCATCAGTCTCATCTCCCGTCTACCGCCAGTCTCATCTCCCGTCTACCGCCAGTCTCATCTCCCATCTACCATCAGTCTCATCTCCCGTCTACTGCCAGTCTCATCTCCCGTCTACCGCCAGTCTCATCTCCCGTCTACCGCCAGTCTCATCTCCCATCTACCGTCAGTCTCATCTCCCGTCTACCGTCAGTCTAATCTCCCGTCTACCGTCAGTCTCATCTCCCGTCTACCGTCAGTCTCATTTCCCGTCTACCGTCAGTCTCATCTCCCGTCTACCGCCAGTCTCATCTCCCGTCTACCGTCAGTCTCATCTCCCATCTACTGTCAGTTCCATCTCCTGTCCCGCCGTCAGTCTCATCTCCCATCAACCGTCAGTCTCATCTCCCGTCTACCGTCAGTCTCATCTCCCATCTACTGTCAGTTCCATCTCCTGTCCCGCCGTCAGTCTCATCTCCCATCAACCGTCAGTCTCATCTCCCATCAACTGTCAGTCTCATCTCCCATCTACCATCAGTCTCGTCTCCCGTCCCGCCGTCAGTCTCATCTCCCGTCTACCGCCAGTCTCATCTACTGTCTACCGCCAGTCTCATCTCCCATCTAACATCAGTCTCATCTCCCGTCTACCGCCAGTCTCATCTCCCATCTACCATCAGTCTCATCTCCCGTCTACCGCCAGTCTCATCTCCCTTCTACCGCCAGTCTCATCTCCCGTCTACCGCCAGTCTCATCTCCCATCTACCGCCAGTCTCATCTCCCATCTAAAGTCAGTTCCATCTCCTGTCCCGCCGTCAGTCTCATCTCCCATCTACCATCAGTCTCATCTCCCGTCTACCGCCAGTCTCATCTCCCTTCTACCGCCAGTCTCATCTCCCGTCTACCACCAGTCTCATCTCCCATCTACCATCAGTCTCATCTCCCGTCTACCGCCAGTTTCATCTCCCGTCTACCATCAGTCTCATCTCCCGTCCCGCCGTCAGTCTCATCTCCCATCTACCGTCAGTCTCATCTCCCATCTACCATCAGTCTCATCTCCCGTCCCGCCGTCAGTCTCATCTCCCGTCTACCACCAGTCTCATCTCCCATCTACCATCAGTCTCATCTCCCGTCTACCGCCAGTCTCATCTCCCATCTACCATCAGTTTCATCTCCCATCTACCATCAGTCTCATCTCCCGTCTACCATCAGTCTCATCTCCTGTCTACCGTCAGTCTCATCTCCCATCTACCATCAGTCTCATCTCCCGTCTACTGCCA
>NW_026040108.1:30000-32500 GCF_023375975.1 Astyanax mexicanus | reverse complement strand
AGTGGTAGCTCTGAAAAGTCGAAAAAATGACTAAGTCCAACTTGGTCTACCAGTGGTAGGCTCGAAAAGTTGAAAAAATGACTAAGTCCCATTTGGTCTACCAGTGGTAGCTCCGAAAAGTCGAAAAAATGACTAAGTCCAACTTGGTCTACCAGTGGTAGGCTCGAAAAGTTGAAAAAATGACTAAGTCCCATTTGGTCTACCAGTGGTAGCTCCGAAAAGTCGAAAAAATGACTAAGTCCAACTTGGTCTACCAGTGGTAGGCTCGAAAAAGCTGAAAAAATGACTAAGTCCCACTCGGTCTACCAGTGGTAGGTCGAAAAAGTGCGAAATTTTTCTAAGTCCCCACTTTTGGTCTACCATTTCACGCCAAAAACTAGTGAGGGTGGCGAGCTCCAGGATTTCTGACCCCCTTCGCCCGACTCCCTTGCCCGACGAAGGTGCACTCCGGTCGGCCTCGGAGCGAGTTCGCCCGCGCTCTGGAGGATTTTTCGTCGGGGGGTTTTTCAAAGGGGTGCCGTCGGACTGTTGAGGAGAGTGGCAATCTATAGGGGTCCAAGCACTGGAGATGATTCTCCATTCATTTCTAAGCATGGCAGAGCTTAAATAAAGCCCCATTAATAGTTCCAAAGCGGATTTTTGGACACTATAACACGGACCCGATCCTACCCGACCATGAAGCTCCGCAGGTCGGCCTCCGTCCCGCCCCCCGCCCCCCAGGCGGTACGGAGGAAAAACCAAAACTTCCAGAGACGGTTCCAGGGGGGGTATCTCTTTTATTATTTTGACCCGACCGAATGGACTACCGAGCCCGCCTGGGTAGGCAGCCGCGCGGCCCTCCGTGGCCACTGTGCGCGGTGCGTTCCTACCCGACCCAGCGGGTTAGCCTCCAGGGGGGTCCTCCGTCAGGGGGAGGACCTTTCCGAACCTATCCGAGGGAGTCGTAGACGGCCCGTCTATATATCAATCTGCCCTAACACGATAACCGGTCGGCCCGGAGCCGTCGGACTCGGATGCCTCGGGTGGTCCTCGCGCCCAACCGAGCTCCAGCACCCGGCTTCAAAAAGCTCCGGACCCCCGGTTTCGGAACGAGCGTTTCCTTGTTATCCCCGAAGCAAGCGGGAACTCGCGCAGCGGAGTTGCCACACTAATTTCCACTGGGAGCAATGAGGGGTGAGCTCGGACGAGCCTCCCCGCCCGTCCCCCCCTCCCCGGGGGGTCTTCGGACGGTACGGGGCCGATCCCTCTCCCCTCTAAGAACCAATGGTTTTTTCTGTGACAAAAACCACTCGCAGCAACCTGGTTGATCCTGCCAGTAACATATGCTTGTCTCAAAGATTAAGCCATGCAGGTCTAAGTGCACACGGAAGGTACAGTGAAACTGCGAATGGCTCATTAAATCAGTTATGGTTCCTTTGATCGCTCCACACGTTACTCGGATAACTGTGGTAATTCCAGAGCTAATACATGCAAACGAGCGCTGACCGGTCCTCTCTCGGGGGGGGCCGGGATGCGTGCATTTATCAGACCCAAAACCCACCCGGGGGACCCGCGAGGGTTTCCCCCGGCCCTTTGGTGACTCTAGATAACCTCGGGTCGATCGCGCGCCCACCGCGGCGGCGACGTCTCATTCGAATGTCTGCCCTATCAGCTGTCGATGGTAGCATAGGGGGCTACCATGGTGACCACGGGTACGGGGAATCAGGGGTTCGATTCCGGAGAGGGAGCCTGAGAAATGGCTACCACATCCAAGGAAGGCAGCAGGCGCGCAAATTACCCATTACCGACACGGTGAGGTAGTGACGAAAAATAACGATGCAGGTCTCTTTCGAGGCCCTGTAATCGGAATGAACGTATCCTAAACACATGGGTGAGGACCCATTGGAGGGCAAGTCTGGTGCCAGCAGCCGCGGTAATTCCAGCTCCAATAGCGTATATTAAATTTGCTGCAGTTAAAAAGCTCGTAGTTGGACTTCGGGAGTGGGCTGGCGGTCCGCCGCGAGGCGAGCTACCGCCTGTCCCAGACCCTGCCTCCCGGCGCCCCCCGGATGCCCTTGGTTGGGTGTCCGGTCCTCAGGGGTCCGGAGCGTTTACTTTGAAAAAATCAGAGTGTTCAAAGCGGGCACCAAACTCGCCTGAATGCCTGAGCTAGGAATAATGGAATAGGACTCCGGTTCTATTTTGTGGGTTTCCTGAACCAGGGCCATGATTAAGAGGGACGGCCGGGGGCATTCGTATTGCGCCGCTAGAGGTGAAATTCTTGGACCGGCGCAAGACGGACGAAAGCGAAAGCATTTGCCAAGAATGTTTTCATTAATCAAGAACGAAAGTCGGAGGTTCGAAGACGATCAGATACCGTCGTAGTTCCGACCGTAAACTATGCCGACCCGCGATCCGGCGGCGTTATTCCCATGACCCGCCGGGCAGCGTGCGGGGGAAACCAGAGTCTTTGGGTTCCGGGGGGAGTATGGTTGCAAAACTGAAACTTAAAGGAATTGAC
>NW_026040108.1:7500-10000 GCF_023375975.1 Astyanax mexicanus | reverse complement strand
AAAAAATGACTAAGTCCAACTGGTCTACCAGTGGGTAGGCTCGAAAAGTTGAAAAAAATGACTAAGTCCCATTTGGTCTACCAGTGGTAAGCTCCGAAAAGGTCGAAAAAATGACTAAGTCCAACTTGGTCTACCAGTGGTAGGCTCGAAAAGCTGAAAAAATGACTAAGTCCCACTCGGTCTACCAGTGGTAGGTCGAAAAAGTGCGAAATTTTTCTAAGTCCCCACTTTTGGTCTACCATTTCACCGCCAAAAACTAGTGAGGGTGGCGAGCTCCAGGATTTCTGACCCCTTCGCCCGACTCCCTTGCCCGACGAAGGTGCACTCCGGTCGGCCTCGGAGCGAGTTCGGCCCGCGCTCTGGAGGATTTTTCGTCGGGGGGGTTTTTCAAAGGGGTGCCGTCGGACTGTTGAGGAGAGTGGCAATCTATAGGGTCCAAGCACTGGAGATGATTCTCCATTCATTTCTAAGCATGGCAGAGCTTAAATAAAGCCCCATTAATAGTTCCAAAGGCGATTTTTGGACACTATAACACGGACCCGATCCTACCCGACCATGAAGCTCCGCAGGTCGGCCCTCCGTCCCGCCCCCCCGCCCCCCAGGCGGTACGGAGGAAAAACCAAAACTTCCAGAGACGGTTCCAGGGGGGGTATCTCTTTTATTATTTTGACCCGACCGAATGGACTACCGAGCCCGCCTGGGTAGGCAGCCGCGCGGCCCTCCGTGGCCACTGTGCGCGGTGCGTTCCTACCCGACCCAGCGGGTTAGCCTCCAGGGGGGTCCTCCGTCAGGGGGAGGACCTTTCCGAACCTATCCGAGGGAGTCGTAGACGGCCCCGTCTATATATCAATCTGCCCATAACACGATAACCGGTCGGCCCGGAGCCGTCGGACTCGGATGCCTCGGGTGGTCCTCGCGCCCAACCGAGCTCCAGCACCCGGCTTCAAAAAGCTCCGGACCCCCGGTTTCGGAACGAGCGTTTCCTTGTTATCCCCGAAGCAAGCGGGAACTCGCGCAGCGGAGTTGCCACACTAATTTCCACTGGGAGCAATGAGGGGTGAGCTCGGACGAGCCTCCCCGCCCGTCCCCCCCTCCCCGGGGGGTCTTCGGACGGTACGGGGCCGATCCCTCTCCCCTCTAAGAACCAATGGTTTTTTCTGTGACAAAAACCACTCGCAGCAACCTGGTTGATCCTGCCAGTAACATATGCTTGTCTCAAAGATTAAGCCATGCAGGTCTAAGTGCACACGGAAGGTACAGTGAAACTGCGAATGGCTCATTAAATCAGTTATGGTTCCTTTGATCGCTCCACACGTTACTCGGATAACTGTGGTAATTCCAGAGCTAATACATGCAAACGAGCGCTGACCGGTCCTCTCTCGGGGGGGCCGGGATGCGTGCATTTATCAGACCCAAAACCCACCCGGGGGGACCCGCGAGGGTTTCCCCCGGCCCTTTGGTGACTCTAGATAACCTCGGGTCGATCGCGCGCCCACCGCGGCGGCGACGTCTCATTCGAATGTCTGCCCTATCAGCTGTCGATGGTAGCATAGGGGGCTACCATGGTGACCACGGGTAACGGGGAATCAGGGTTCGATTCCGGAGAGGGAGCCTGAGAAATGGCTACCACATCCAAGGAAGGCAGCAGGCGCGCAAATTACCCATTACCGACACGGTGAGGTAGTGACGAAAAATAACGATGCAGGTCTCTTTCGAGGCCCTGTAATCGGAATGAACGTATCCTAAACACATGGGTGAGGACCCATTGGAGGGCAAGTCTGGTGCCAGCAGCCGCGGTAATTCCAGCTCCAATAGCGTATATTAAATTTGCTGCAGTTAAAAAGCTCGTAGTTGGACTTCGGGAGTGGGCTGGCGGTCCGCCGCGAGGCGAGCTACCGCCTGTCCCAGACCCTGCCTCCCGGCGCCCCCCGGATGCCCTTGGTTGGGTGTCCGGTCCTCAGGGGTCCGGAGCGTTTACTTTGAAAAAATCAGAGTGTTCAAAGCGGGCACCAAACTCGCCTGAATGCCTGAGCTAGGAATAATGGAATAGGACTCCGGTTCTATTTTGTGGGTTTCCTGAACCAGGGCCATGATTAAGAGGGACGGCCGGGGGCATTCGTATTGCGCCGCTAGAGGTGAAATTCTTGGACCGGCGCAAGACGGACGAAAGCGAAAGCATTTGCCAAGAATGTTTTCATTAATCAAGAACGAAAGTCGGAGGTTCGAAGACGATCAGATACCGTCGTAGTTCCGACCGTAAACTATGCCGACCCGCGATCCGGCGGCGTTATTCCCATGACCCGCCGGGCAGCGTGCGGGGAAACCAGAGTCTTTGGGTTCCGGGGGGAGTATGGTTGCAAAACTGAAACTTAAAGGAATTGACGGAAGGGCACCACCAGGAGTGGAGCCTGCGGCTTAATTTGACTCAACACGGGGAACCTCACCCGGCCCGGACACGGAAAGGATTGACAGACTGATGGCTCTTTCTCGATTCTGTGGG
>NW_026040107.1:35000-38578 GCF_023375975.1 Astyanax mexicanus | reverse complement strand
AGCTTGGTCTACCAGTGGAAGGTGCGAAAAGTCGAAAAAAAAAAAATAAATGACTAAGTCCAACTTGGTCTACCACTGGTTGGTGCGAAAACCTGAAAAAAATGACTAAGTCCAACTTGGTCTACCAGTGGTAGGCTCGAAAAGTTGAAAAAAAAATGACTAAGTCCAACTTGGTCTACCAGTGGTAGGCTCGAAAAGTCGAAAAAAATGACTAAGTCCAACTTGGTCTACCAGTGGTAGGCTCGAAAAGTCGAAAAAATGACTAAGTCCAACTTCGTCTACCAGTGGTAGGCTCGAAAAGTCGAAAAAATGACTAAGTCCAACTTGGTCTACCAGTGGTAGGCTCGAAAAGTCGAAAAAATGACTAAGTCCAACTTGGTCTACCAGTGGTAGGCTCGAAAAGTTGAAAAAATGACTAAGTCCAACTTGGTCTACCAGTGGTAACTCTGAAAAGTCGAAAAAATGACTAAGTCCAACTTGGTCTACCAGTGGTAGCTCTGAAAAGTCGAAAAAATGACTAAGTCCAACTTGGTCTACCAGTGGTAGCTCTGAAAAGTCGAAAAAATGACTAAGTCCAACTTGGTCTACCAGTGGTAGGCTCGAAAAGTTGAAAAAATAACTAAGTCCAACTTGGTCTACCAGTGGTAGCTCTGAAAAGTCGAAAAAATGACTAAGTCCAACTTGGTCTACCAGTGGTAGGCTCGAAAAGTCGAAAAAATGACTAAGTCCAACTTGGTCTACCAGTGGTAGGCTCGAAAAGTTGAAAAAATGACTAAGTCCCATTTGGTCTACCAGTGGTAGCTCTGAAAAGTCGAAAAAATGACTAAGTCCAACTTGGTCTACCAGTGGTAGGCTCGAAAAGTTGAAAAAATGACTAAGTCCAACTTGGTCTACCAGTGGTAGCTCTGAAAAGTCGAAAAAATGACTAAGTCCAACTTGGTCTACCAGTGGTAGGCTCGAAAAGTTGAAAAAATAACTAAGTCCAACTTGGTCTACCAGTGGTAGCTCTGAAAAGTCGAAAAAATGACTAAGTCCAACTTGGTCTACCAGTGGTAGGCCCGAAAAAGCTGAAAAAATGACTAAGTCCAACTTGGTCTACCAGTGGTAGGCTCGAAAAGTTGAAAAAATGACTAAGTCCCATTTGGTCTACCAGTGGTAGCTCTGAAAAGTCGAAAAAATGACTAAGTCCAACTTGGTCTACCAGTGGTAGGCTCGAAAAGTCGAAAAAATGACTAAGTCCAACTTGGTCTACCAGTGGTAGGCTCGAAAAGTTGAAAAAATGACTAAGTCCAACTTGGTCTACCAGTGGTAGGCCCGAAAAAGCTGAAAAAATGACTAAGTCCCACTCGGTCTACCAGTGGTAGGTCGAAAAAGTGCGAAATTTTTCTAAGTCCCCACTTTTGGTCTACCATTTCACGCCAAAAACTAGTGAGGGTGGCGAGCTCCAGGATTTCTGACCCCCTTCGCCCGACTCCCTTGCCCGACGAAGGTGCACTCCGGTCGGCCTCGGAGCGAGTTCGCCCGCGCTCTGGAGGATTTTTCGTCGGGGGGTTTTTCAAAGGGGTGCCGTCGGACTGTTGAGGAGAGTGGCAATGACTAGGGGTCCAAGCACTGGAGATGATTCTCCATTCATTTCTAAGCATGGCAGAGCTTAAATAAAGCCCCAATAATGGTTCCAAAGTGGATTTTTGGACACTATAACACGGACCCGATCCTACCCGACCAAGAAGCTCCGCAGGTCGGCCTCCGTCCCGCCCCCCGCCCCCCAGGCGGTACGGAGGAAAAACCAAACTTCCAGAGACGGTTCCAGGGGGGGTATCTCTTTCATTATTTTGACCCGATCGAATGGACTACCGAGCCCGCCTGGGTAGGCAACCGCGCGGCCCTCCGTGGCCACTGTGCGCGGTGCGTTCCTACCCGACCCAGCGGGTTAGCCTCCAGGGGGGTCCTCCGTCAGGGGGAGGACCTTTCCGAACCTATCCGAGGGAGTCGTAGACGGCCCGTCTATATCTCAATCTGCCCTACACGATAACCGGTCGGCCCGGAGCCGTCGGACTCGGATGCCTCGGTGGTCCTCGCGTCCAACCGAGCTCCAGCACCCGGCTTCAAAAAGCTCCGGACCCCCGGTTTCGGAACGAGCGTTTCCTTGTTATCCCCGAAGCAAGCGGGAACTCGCGCAGCGGAGTTGCCACACTAATTTCCACTGGGAGCAATGAGGGGTGAGCTCGGACGAGCCTCTCCGCCCGTCCCCCCCTCCCCGGGGGGTCCTTCGGACGGTACGGGGCCGATCCCTCTCCCCTCTAAGAACCAATGGTTTTTTCTGTGACAAAAACCACTCGCAGCAACCTGGTTGATCCTGCCAGTAACATATGCTTGTCTCAAAGATTAAGCCATGCAGGTCTAAGTGCACACGGAAGGTACAGTGAAACTGCGAATGGCTCATTAAATCAGTTATGGTTCCTTTGATCGCTCCACACGTTACTCGGATAACTGTGGTAATTCCAGAGCTAATACATGCAAACGAGCGCTGACCGGTCCTCTCTCGGGGGGGCCGGGATGCGTGCATTTATCAGACCCAAAACCCACCCGGGGGGACCCGCGAGGGTTTCCCCCGGCCCTTTGGTGACTCTAGATAACCTCGGGTCGATCGCGCGCCCACCGCGGCGGCGACGTCTCATTCGAATGTCTGCCCTATCAGCTGTCGATGGTAGCATAGGGGGCTACCATGGTGACCACGGGTAACGGGGAATCAGGGTTCGATTCCGGAGAGGGAGCCTGAGAAATGGCTACCACATCCAAGGAAGGCAGCAGGCGCGCAAATTACCCATTACCGACACGGTGAGGTAGTGACGAAAAATAACGATGCAGGTCTCTTTCGAGGCCCTGTAATCGGAATGAACGTATCCTAAACACATGGGTGAGGACCCATTGGAGGGCAAGTCTGGTGCCAGCAGCCGCGGTAATTCCAGCTCCAATAGCGTATATTAAATTTGCTGCAGTTAAAAAGCTCGTAGTTGGACTTCGGGAGTGGGCTGGCGGTCCGCCGCGAGGCGAGCTACCGCCTGTCCCAGACCCTGCCTCCCGGCGCCCCCCGGATGCCCTTGGTTGGGTGTCCGGTCCTCAGGGGTCCGGAGCGTTTACTTTGAAAAAATCAGAGTGTTCAAAGCGGGGCACCAAACTCGCCTGAATGCCTGAGCTAGGAATAATGGAATAGGACTCCGGTTCTATTTTGTGGGTTTCCTGAACCAGGGCCATGATTAAGAGGGACGGCCGGGGGCATTCGTATTGCGCCGCTAGAGGTGAAATTCTTGGACCGGCGCAAGACGGACGAAAGCGAAAGCATTTGCCAAGAATGTTTTCATTAATCAAGAACGAAAGTCGGAGGTTCGAAGACGATCAGATACCGTCGTAGTTCCGACCGTAAACTATGCCGACCCGCGATCCGGCGGCGTTATTCCCATGACCCGCCGGGCAGCGTGCGGGGAAACCAGAGTCTTTGGGTTCCGGGGGGAGTATGGTTGCAAAACTGAAACTTAAAGGAATTGACGGAAGGGCACCACCAGGAGTGGAGCCTGCGG
>NW_026040107.1:22500-27500 GCF_023375975.1 Astyanax mexicanus | reverse complement strand
CCAACTTGGTCTACCAGTGGTAACTCTGAAAAGTCGAAAAAATGACTAAGTCCAACTTGGTCTACCAGTGGTAGCTCTGAAAAGTCGAAAAAATGACTAAGTCCAACTTGGTCTACCAGTGGTAGCTCTGAAAAGTCGAAAAAATGACTAAGTCCAACTTGGTCTACCAGTGGTAGGCTCGAAAAGTTGAAAAAATAACTAAGTCCAACTTGGTCTACCAGTGGTAGCTCTGAAAAGTCGAAAAAATGACTAAGTCCAACTTGGTCTACCAGTGGTAGGCTCGAAAAGTCGAAAAAATGACTAAGTCCAACTTGGTCTACCAGTGGTAGGCTCGAAAAGTTGAAAAAATGACTAAGTCCCATTTGGTCTACCAGTGGTAGCTCTGAAAAGTCGAAAAAATGACTAAGTCCAACTTGGTCTACCAGTGGTAGGCTCGAAAAGTTGAAAAAATGACTAAGTCCAACTTGGTCTACCAGTGGTAGCTCTGAAAAGTCGAAAAAATGACTAAGTCCAACTTGGTCTACCAGTGGTAGGCTCGAAAAGTTGAAAAAATAACTAAGTCCAACTTGGTCTACCAGTGGTAGCTCTGAAAAGTCGAAAAAATGACTAAGTCCAACTTGGTCTACCAGTGGTAGGCCCGAAAAAGCTGAAAAAATGACTAAGTCCAACTTGGTCTACCAGTGGTAGGCTCGAAAAGTTGAAAAAATGACTAAGTCCCATTTGGTCTACCAGTGGTAGCTCTGAAAAGTCGAAAAAATGACTAAGTCCAACTTGGTCTACCAGTGGTAGGCTCGAAAAGTCGAAAAAATGACTAAGTCCAACTTGGTCTACCAGTGGTAGGCTCGAAAAGTTGAAAAAATGACTAAGTCCAACTTGGTCTACCAGTGGTAGGCCCGAAAAAGCTGAAAAAATGACTAAGTCCCACTCGGTCTACCAGTGGTAGGTCGAAAAAGTGCGAAATTTTTCTAAGTCCCCACTTTTGGTCTACCATTTCACGCCAAAAACTAGTGAGGGTGGCGAGCTCCAGGATTTCTGACCCCCTTCGCCCGACTCCCTTGCCCGACGAAGGTGCACTCCGGTCGGCCTCGGAGCGAGTTCGCCCGCGCTCTGGAGGATTTTTCGTCGGGGGGTTTTTCAAAGGGGTGCCGTCGGACTGTTGAGGAGAGTGGCAATGACTAGGGGTCCAAGCACTGGAGATGATTCTCCATTCATTTCTAAGCATGGCAGAGCTTAAATAAAGCCCCAATAATGGTTCCAAAGTGGATTTTTGGACACTATAACACGGACCCGATCCTACCCGACCAAGAAGCTCCGCAGGTCGGCCTCCGTCCCGCCCCCCGCCCCCCAGGCGGTACGGAGGAAAAACCAAACTTCCAGAGACGGTTCCAGGGGGGGTATCTCTTTCATTATTTTGACCCGATCGAATGGACTACCGAGCCCGCCTGGGTAGGCAACCGCGCGGCCCTCCGTGGCCACTGTGCGCGGTGCGTTCCTACCCGACCCAGCGGGTTAGCCTCCAGGGGGGTCCTCCGTCAGGGGGAGGACCTTTCCGAACCTATCCGAGGGAGTCGTAGACGGCCCGTCTATATCTCAATCTGCCCTACACGATAACCGGTCGGCCCGGAGCCGTCGGACTCGGATGCCTCGGTGGTCCTCGCGTCCAACCGAGCTCCAGCACCCGGCTTCAAAAAGCTCCGGACCCCCGGTTTCGGAACGAGCGTTTCCTTGTTATCCCCGAAGCAAGCGGGAACTCGCGCAGCGGAGTTGCCACACTAATTTCCACTGGGAGCAATGAGGGGTGAGCTCGGACGAGCCTCTCCGCCCGTCCCCCCCTCCCCGGGGGGTCCTTCGGACGGTACGGGGCCGATCCCTCTCCCCTCTAAGAACCAATGGTTTTTTCTGTGACAAAAACCACTCGCAGCAACCTGGTTGATCCTGCCAGTAACATATGCTTGTCTCAAAGATTAAGCCATGCAGGTCTAAGTGCACACGGAAGGTACAGTGAAACTGCGAATGGCTCATTAAATCAGTTATGGTTCCTTTGATCGCTCCACACGTTACTCGGATAACTGTGGTAATTCCAGAGCTAATACATGCAAACGAGCGCTGACCGGTCCTCTCTCGGGGGGGCCGGGATGCGTGCATTTATCAGACCCAAAACCCACCCGGGGGGACCCGCGAGGGTTTCCCCCGGCCCTTTGGTGACTCTAGATAACCTCGGGTCGATCGCGCGCCCACCGCGGCGGCGACGTCTCATTCGAATGTCTGCCCTATCAGCTGTCGATGGTAGCATAGGGGGCTACCATGGTGACCACGGGTAACGGGGAATCAGGGTTCGATTCCGGAGAGGGAGCCTGAGAAATGGCTACCACATCCAAGGAAGGCAGCAGGCGCGCAAATTACCCATTACCGACACGGTGAGGTAGTGACGAAAAATAACGATGCAGGTCTCTTTCGAGGCCCTGTAATCGGAATGAACGTATCCTAAACACATGGGTGAGGACCCATTGGAGGGCAAGTCTGGTGCCAGCAGCCGCGGTAATTCCAGCTCCAATAGCGTATATTAAATTTGCTGCAGTTAAAAAGCTCGTAGTTGGACTTCGGGAGTGGGCTGGCGGTCCGCCGCGAGGCGAGCTACCGCCTGTCCCAGACCCTGCCTCCCGGCGCCCCCCGGATGCCCTTGGTTGGGTGTCCGGTCCTCAGGGGTCCGGAGCGTTTACTTTGAAAAAATCAGAGTGTTCAAAGCGGGCACCAAACTCGCCTGAATGCCTGAGCTAGGAATAATGGAATAGGACTCCGGTTCTATTTTGTGGGTTTCCTGAACCAGGGCCATGATTAAGAGGGACGGCCGGGGGCATTCGTATTGCGCCGCTAGAGGTGAAATTCTTGGACCGGCGCAAGACGGACGAAAGCGAAAGCATTTGCCAAGAATGTTTTCATTAATCAAGAACGAAAGTCGGAGGTTCGAAGACGATCAGATACCGTCGTAGTTCCGACCGTAAACTATGCCGACCCGCGATCCGGCGGCGTTATTCCCATGACCCGCCGGGCAGCGTGCGGGGAAACCAGAGTCTTTGGGTTCCGGGGGGAGTATGGTTGCAAAACTGAAACTTAAAGGAATTGACGGAAGGGCACCACCAGGAGTGGAGCCTGCGGCTTAATTTGACTCAACACGGGGAACCTCACCCGGCCCGGACACGGAAAGGATTGACAGACTGATGGCTCTTTCTCGATTCTGTGGGTGGTGGTGCATGGCCGTTCTTAGTTGGTGGAGTGATTTGTCTGGTTAATTCCGATAACGAACGAGATTCCTTCGTGCTAAATAGTTACGCGGCCCCCCGCGGTCGCGGTTAACTTCTTAGAGGGACCAGTGGCGTATAGCCACGCGAGATGGAGCAATAACAGGTCTGTGATGCCCTTAGATGTCCGGGGCTGCACGCGCGCCACAATGGCCGGGCCAGCGTGTGCCTACCCTACGCCGAGAGGCGCGGGTAATCCGCTTAAACCCGTTCGTGACGGGGATTGGGGATTGCAATTATTCCCCATGAACGAGGAATTCCCAGTAAGTGCGGGTCATCAGCTCGCGCTGATTAAGTCCCTGCCCTTTGTACACACCGCCCGTCGCTACTACCGATTGGATGGTTATGTGAGGTCCTCGGATCGGCCACGCCGGGGCTCCTTCGCGGGGCCTTGGTGCTGTGCTGAAAAGTCGATCGAACTTGATCATCTAGAGGAAGTAAAAGTCGTAACAAGGTTTCCGTAGGTGAACCTGCGGAAGGATCATTACCGGGACTTGGGTTGGTAGTGTCTCCCAGTAGGCGCGACTCCCATTTCCACAAACAAAAAATGTTCAAGCCACGGCCCGACGTTGGGAACTACAGGGATTCCCTTCGGCCTTTTAATGACTTGATCGAAAAACGGTGTCCTGAGCAAAAAACGTGTTTTACGGCCAAAGGGAGACGGGTACCTGGCCCCCGAAGTCCGTCTGCGGGGTTTCTTACTCCGGAGGCGGCTCGGCGGCGCGGTTTGATGACCCCGAGTTCGCTTAGGCGTTCCGGGGCGCCCGTACCCGCGGCTGCCGTAAAACATTATTTCAAACCGTCACTTTTTGTGTCTGTTGGTTACATGGCTTCGAAACAAAAACAACCATAAAGAGTACAACTCTTAGCGGTGGATCACTTGGCTCGTGCGTCGATGAAGAACGCAGCCAGCTGCGAGAACTAATGTGAATTGCAGGACACATTGATCATCGACACTTTGAACGCACATTGCGGCCCCGGGTCAATCCCGGGGCCACGCCTGTCTGAGGGTCGCTATTCCAATCTATCGGACCTTTTCGTTCCGTCTCCCTCTTCCCTCCGGGGAAGAGTTAAGAGACGGTTCGAGGGGACCGCGGCTGGAGGTTCGCAGGTGCCCGATCCGAGGCGCCTTCGTCTTCCTAAAAGCAGACTCGGTCAGGTTCCCTTCTCGTTCGGGACTCGACAAAAGCCGCTCGACGGGCTTGATCGCGGGGGAAAAGACTTTCGTCCACCCCTCTCGCCTTCGTCTCCGTTGCCCAGCGATGGGTCTCGGAGGCCGGCTTTCCACACACCGTCCTCTACCGTTCCTCGTTCCGGCGAGGGGAGAGGTGGCGGCGATCCGTGGAGAGACGTCGTAGCGACGGCTGCCGGTGGGTTTTACCCTCTCTGGCTGCCCGTTACGCGCGCCGTCTCTCCGTCGGCGGATCTCCGTCCTCCCTCTCCTTTTCGTTCGGGCCGAGAGCGCGGCAAAAGAGAGGTTGGTAGGATAGCTCCGGTAGAAGGCGAAGAGGGGGGCTTAAGTTTTTTTCTTCCCGTTTTCATCCTTCGTCCTCCGGCCGAATCGAACCTCCCCGTCTCGAAAGGGTTCCTCCGAATGGTTTCCAGCCAGACCGCGAGGGGTGGTTCCCGCCCTCCCTCGCGGCGGCGTACGCCTGGCGACGACAGCCCTTCGAGCGCGACCTCAGATCAGACGAGACGACC
>NW_026040107.1:12500-17500 GCF_023375975.1 Astyanax mexicanus | reverse complement strand
GGCTGAGGACTGAGGCCCAGGCCTGGGTGAGTCCTCCAGGGCTGGTTCCCCAGGGGATTGGCTGAGGACTGAGGCCCAGGGCTGGGTGGAGGACTGAGGCCCAGGCCTGGGTGAGTTCAGCTTGGTCTACCAGTGGAAGGTGCGAAAAGTCGAAAAAAAAAAATAAATGACTAAGTCCAACTTGGTCTACCACTGGTTGGTGCGAAAACCTGAAAAAAATGACTAAGTCCAACTTGGTCTACCAGTGGTAGGCTCGAAAAGTTGAAAAAAAATGACTAAGTCCAACTTGGTCTACCAGTGGTAGGCTCGAAAAGTCGAAAAAATGACTAAGTCCAACTTGGTCTACCAGTGGTAGGCTCGAAAAGTCGAAAAAATGACTAAGTCCAACTTCGTCTACCAGTGGTAGGCTCGAAAAGTCGAAAAAATGACTAAGTCCAACTTGGTCTACCAGTGGTAGGCTCGAAAAGTCGAAAAAATGACTAAGTCCAACTTGGTCTACCAGTGGTAGGCTCGAAAAGTTGAAAAAATGACTAAGTCCAACTTGGTCTACCAGTGGTAACTCTGAAAAGTCGAAAAAATGACTAAGTCCAACTTGGTCTACCAGTGGTAGCTCTGAAAAGTCGAAAAAATGACTAAGTCCAACTTGGTCTACCAGTGGTAGCTCTGAAAAGTCGAAAAAATGACTAAGTCCAACTTGGTCTACCAGTGGTAGGCTCGAAAAGTTGAAAAAATAACTAAGTCCAACTTGGTCTACCAGTGGTAGCTCTGAAAAGTCGAAAAAATGACTAAGTCCAACTTGGTCTACCAGTGGTAGGCTCGAAAAGTCGAAAAAATGACTAAGTCCAACTTGGTCTACCAGTGGTAGGCTCGAAAAGTTGAAAAAATGACTAAGTCCCATTTGGTCTACCAGTGGTAGCTCTGAAAAGTCGAAAAAATGACTAAGTCCAACTTGGTCTACCAGTGGTAGGCTCGAAAAGTTGAAAAAATGACTAAGTCCAACTTGGTCTACCAGTGGTAGCTCTGAAAAGTCGAAAAAATGACTAAGTCCAACTTGGTCTACCAGTGGTAGGCTCGAAAAGTTGAAAAAATAACTAAGTCCAACTTGGTCTACCAGTGGTAGCTCTGAAAAGTCGAAAAAATGACTAAGTCCAACTTGGTCTACCAGTGGTAGGCCCGAAAAAGCTGAAAAAATGACTAAGTCCAACTTGGTCTACCAGTGGTAGGCTCGAAAAGTTGAAAAAATGACTAAGTCCCATTTGGTCTACCAGTGGTAGCTCTGAAAAGTCGAAAAAATGACTAAGTCCAACTTGGTCTACCAGTGGTAGGCTCGAAAAGTCGAAAAAATGACTAAGTCCAACTTGGTCTACCAGTGGTAGGCTCGAAAAGTTGAAAAAATGACTAAGTCCAACTTGGTCTACCAGTGGTAGGCCCGAAAAAGCTGAAAAAATGACTAAGTCCCACTCGGTCTACCAGTGGTAGGTCGAAAAAGTGCGAAATTTTTCTAAGTCCCCACTTTTGGTCTACCATTTCACGCCAAAAACTAGTGAGGGTGGCGAGCTCCAGGATTTCTGACCCCCTTCGCCCGACTCCCTTGCCCGACGAAGGTGCACTCCGGTCGGCCTCGGAGCGAGTTCGCCCGCGCTCTGGAGGATTTTTCGTCGGGGGGTTTTTCAAAGGGGTGCCGTCGGACTGTTGAGGAGAGTGGCAATGACTAGGGGTCCAAGCACTGGAGATGATTCTCCATTCATTTCTAAGCATGGCAGAGCTTAAATAAAGCCCCAATAATGGTTCCAAAGTGGATTTTTGGACACTATAACACGGACCCGATCCTACCCGACCAAGAAGCTCCGCAGGTCGGCCTCCGTCCCGCCCCCCGCCCCCCAGGCGGTACGGAGGAAAAACCAAACTTCCAGAGACGGTTCCAGGGGGGGTATCTCTTTCATTATTTTGACCCGATCGAATGGACTACCGAGCCCGCCTGGGTAGGCAACCGCGCGGCCCTCCGTGGCCACTGTGCGCGGTGCGTTCCTACCCGACCCAGCGGGTTAGCCTCCAGGGGGGTCCTCCGTCAGGGGGAGGACCTTTCCGAACCTATCCGAGGGAGTCGTAGACGGCCCGTCTATATCTCAATCTGCCCTACACGATAACCGGTCGGCCCGGAGCCGTCGGACTCGGATGCCTCGGTGGTCCTCGCGTCCAACCGAGCTCCAGCACCCGGCTTCAAAAAGCTCCGGACCCCCGGTTTCGGAACGAGCGTTTCCTTGTTATCCCCGAAGCAAGCGGGAACTCGCGCAGCGGAGTTGCCACACTAATTTCCACTGGGAGCAATGAGGGGTGAGCTCGGACGAGCCTCTCCGCCCGTCCCCCCCTCCCCGGGGGGTCCTTCGGACGGTACGGGGCCGATCCCTCTCCCCTCTAAGAACCAATGGTTTTTTCTGTGACAAAAACCACTCGCAGCAACCTGGTTGATCCTGCCAGTAACATATGCTTGTCTCAAAGATTAAGCCATGCAGGTCTAAGTGCACACGGAAGGTACAGTGAAACTGCGAATGGCTCATTAAATCAGTTATGGTTCCTTTGATCGCTCCACACGTTACTCGGATAACTGTGGTAATTCCAGAGCTAATACATGCAAACGAGCGCTGACCGGTCCTCTCTCGGGGGGGCCGGGATGCGTGCATTTATCAGACCCAAAACCCACCCGGGGGGACCCGCGAGGGTTTCCCCCGGCCCTTTGGTGACTCTAGATAACCTCGGGTCGATCGCGCGCCCACCGCGGCGGCGACGTCTCATTCGAATGTCTGCCCTATCAGCTGTCGATGGTAGCATAGGGGGCTACCATGGTGACCACGGGTAACGGGGAATCAGGGTTCGATTCCGGAGAGGGAGCCTGAGAAATGGCTACCACATCCAAGGAAGGCAGCAGGCGCGCAAATTACCCATTACCGACACGGTGAGGTAGTGACGAAAAATAACGATGCAGGTCTCTTTCGAGGCCCTGTAATCGGAATGAACGTATCCTAAACACATGGGTGAGGACCCATTGGAGGGCAAGTCTGGTGCCAGCAGCCGCGGTAATTCCAGCTCCAATAGCGTATATTAAATTTGCTGCAGTTAAAAAGCTCGTAGTTGGACTTCGGGAGTGGGCTGGCGGTCCGCCGCGAGGCGAGCTACCGCCTGTCCCAGACCCTGCCTCCCGGCGCCCCCCGGATGCCCTTGGTTGGGTGTCCGGTCCTCAGGGGTCCGGAGCGTTTACTTTGAAAAAATCAGAGTGTTCAAAGCGGGCACCAAACTCGCCTGAATGCCTGAGCTAGGAATAATGGAATAGGACTCCGGTTCTATTTTGTGGGTTTCCTGAACCAGGGCCATGATTAAGAGGGACGGCCGGGGGCATTCGTATTGCGCCGCTAGAGGTGAAATTCTTGGACCGGCGCAAGACGGACGAAAGCGAAAGCATTTGCCAAGAATGTTTTCATTAATCAAGAACGAAAGTCGGAGGTTCGAAGACGATCAGATACCGTCGTAGTTCCGACCGTAAACTATGCCGACCCGCGATCCGGCGGCGTTATTCCCATGACCCGCCGGGCAGCGTGCGGGGAAACCAGAGTCTTTGGGTTCCGGGGGGAGTATGGTTGCAAAACTGAAACTTAAAGGAATTGACGGAAGGGCACCACCAGGAGTGGAGCCTGCGGCTTAATTTGACTCAACACGGGGAACCTCACCCGGCCCGGACACGGAAAGGATTGACAGACTGATGGCTCTTTCTCGATTCTGTGGGTGGTGGTGCATGGCCGTTCTTAGTTGGTGGAGTGATTTGTCTGGTTAATTCCGATAACGAACGAGATTCCTTCGTGCTAAATAGTTACGCGGCCCCCCGCGGTCGCGGTTAACTTCTTAGAGGGACCAGTGGCGTATAGCCACGCGAGATGGAGCAATAACAGGTCTGTGATGCCCTTAGATGTCCGGGGCTGCACGCGCGCCACAATGGCCGGGCCAGCGTGTGCCTACCCTACGCCGAGAGGCGCGGGTAATCCGCTTAAACCCGTTCGTGACGGGGATTGGGGATTGCAATTATTCCCCATGAACGAGGAATTCCCAGTAAGTGCGGGTCATCAGCTCGCGCTGATTAAGTCCCTGCCCTTTGTACACACCGCCCGTCGCTACTACCGATTGGATGGTTATGTGAGGTCCTCGGATCGGCCACGCCGGGGCTCCTTCGCGGGGCCTTGGTGCTGTGCTGAAAAGTCGATCGAACTTGATCATCTAGAGGAAGTAAAAGTCGTAACAAGGTTTCCGTAGGTGAACCTGCGGAAGGATCATTACCGGGACTTGGGTTGGTAGTGTCTCCCAGTAGGCGCGACTCCCATTTCCACAAACAAAAAATGTTCAAGCCACGGCCCGACGTTGGGAACTACAGGGATTCCCTTCGGCCTTTTAATGACTTGATCGAAAAACGGTGTCCTGAGCAAAAAACGTGTTTTACGGCCAAAGGGAGACGGGTACCTGGCCCCCGAAGTCCGTCTGCGGGGTTTCTTACTCCGGAGGCGGCTCGGCGGCGCGGTTTGATGACCCCGAGTTCGCTTAGGCGTTCCGGGGCGCCCGTACCCGCGGCTGCCGTAAAACATTATTTCAAACCGTCACTTTTTGTGTCTGTTGGTTACATGGCTTCGAAACAAAAACAACCATAAAGAGTACAACTCTTAGCGGTGGATCACTTGGCTCGTGCGTCGATGAAGAACGCAGCCAGCTGCGAGAACTAATGTGAATTGCAGGACACATTGATCATCGACACTTTGAACGCACATTGCGGCCCCGGGTCAATCCCGGGGCCACGCCTGTCTGAGGGTCGCTATTCCAATCTATCGGACCTTTTCGTTCCGTCTCCCTCTTCCCTCCGGGGAAGAGTTAAGAGACGGTTCGAGGGGACCGCGGCTGGAGGTTCGCAGGTGCCCGATCCGAGGCGCCTTCGTCTTCCTAAAAGCAGACTCGGTCAGGTTCCC
>NW_026040107.1:0-5000 GCF_023375975.1 Astyanax mexicanus | reverse complement strand
GCTCCGCAGGTCGGCCTCCGTCCCGCCCCCCGCCCCCCAGGCGGTACGGAGGAAAAACCAAACTTCCAGAGACGGTTCCAGGGGGGGTATCTCTTTCATTATTTTGACCCGATCGAATGGACTACCGAGCCCGCCTGGGTAGGCAACCGCGCGGCCCTCCGTGGCCACTGTGCGCGGTGCGTTCCTACCCGACCCAGCGGGTTAGCCTCCAGGGGGGTCCTCCGTCAGGGGGAGGACCTTTCCGAACCTATCCGAGGGAGTCGTAGACGGCCCGTCTATATCTCAATCTGCCCTACACGATAACCGGTCGGCCCGGAGCCGTCGGACTCGGATGCCTCGGTGGTCCTCGCGTCCAACCGAGCTCCAGCACCCGGCTTCAAAAAGCTCCGGACCCCCGGTTTCGGAACGAGCGTTTCCTTGTTATCCCCGAAGCAAGCGGGAACTCGCGCAGCGGAGTTGCCACACTAATTTCCACTGGGAGCAATGAGGGGTGAGCTCGGACGAGCCTCTCCGCCCGTCCCCCCCTCCCCGGGGGGTCCTTCGGACGGTACGGGGCCGATCCCTCTCCCCTCTAAGAACCAATGGTTTTTTCTGTGACAAAAACCACTCGCAGCAACCTGGTTGATCCTGCCAGTAACATATGCTTGTCTCAAAGATTAAGCCATGCAGGTCTAAGTGCACACGGAAGGTACAGTGAAACTGCGAATGGCTCATTAAATCAGTTATGGTTCCTTTGATCGCTCCACACGTTACTCGGATAACTGTGGTAATTCCAGAGCTAATACATGCAAACGAGCGCTGACCGGTCCTCTCTCGGGGGGGCCGGGATGCGTGCATTTATCAGACCCAAAACCCACCCGGGGGACCCGCGAGGGTTTCCCCCGGCCCTTTGGTGACTCTAGATAACCTCGGGTCGATCGCGCGCCCACCGCGGCGGCGACGTCTCATTCGAATGTCTGCCCTATCAGCTGTCGATGGTAGCATAGGGGGCTACCATGGTGACCACGGGTAACGGGGAATCAGGGTTCGATTCCGGAGAGGGAGCCTGAGAAATGGCTACCACATCCAAGGAAGGCAGCAGGCGCGCAAATTACCCATTACCGACACGGTGAGGTAGTGACGAAAAATAACGATGCAGGTCTCTTTCGAGGCCCTGTAATCGGAATGAACGTATCCTAAACACATGGGTGAGGACCCATTGGAGGGCAAGTCTGGTGCCAGCAGCCGCGGTAATTCCAGCTCCAATAGCGTATATTAAATTTGCTGCAGTTAAAAAGCTCGTAGTTGGACTTCGGGAGTGGGCTGGCGGTCCGCCGCGAGGCGAGCTACCGCCTGTCCCAGACCCTGCCTCCCGGCGCCCCCCGGATGCCCTTGGTTGGGTGTCCGGTCCTCAGGGGTCCGGAGCGTTTACTTTGAAAAAATCAGAGTGTTCAAAGCGGGCACCAAACTCGCCTGAATGCCTGAGCTAGGAATAATGGAATAGGACTCCGGTTCTATTTTGTGGGTTTCCTGAACCAGGGCCATGATTAAGAGGGACGGCCGGGGGCATTCGTATTGCGCCGCTAGAGGTGAAATTCTTGGACCGGCGCAAGACGGACGAAAGCGAAAGCATTTGCCAAGAATGTTTTCATTAATCAAGAACGAAAGTCGGAGGTTCGAAGACGATCAGATACCGTCGTAGTTCCGACCGTAAACTATGCCGACCCGCGATCCGGCGGCGTTATTCCCATGACCCGCCGGGCAGCGTGCGGGGAAACCAGAGTCTTTGGGTTCCGGGGGGAGTATGGTTGCAAAACTGAAACTTAAAGGAATTGACGGAAGGGCACCACCAGGAGTGGAGCCTGCGGCTTAATTTGACTCAACACGGGGAACCTCACCCGGCCCGGACACGGAAAGGATTGACAGACTGATGGCTCTTTCTCGATTCTGTGGGTGGTGGTGCATGGCCGTTCTTAGTTGGTGGAGTGATTTGTCTGGTTAATTCCGATAACGAACGAGATTCCTTCGTGCTAAATAGTTACGCGGCCCCCCGCGGTCGCGGTTAACTTCTTAGAGGGACCAGTGGCGTATAGCCACGCGAGATGGAGCAATAACAGGTCTGTGATGCCCTTAGATGTCCGGGGCTGCACGCGCGCCACAATGGCCGGGCCAGCGTGTGCCTACCCTACGCCCGAGAGGCGCGGGTAATCCGCTTAAACCCGTTCGTGACGGGGATTGGGGATTGCAATTATTCCCCATGAACGAGGAATTCCCAGTAAGTGCGGGTCATCAGCTCGCGCTGATTAAGTCCCTGCCCTTTGTACACACCGCCCGTCGCTACTACCGATTGGATGGTTATGTGAGGTCCTCGGATCGGCCACGCCGGGGCTCCTTCGCGGGGCCTTGGTGCTGTGCTGAAAAGTCGATCGAACTTGATCATCTAGAGGAAGTAAAAGTCGTAACAAGGTTTCCGTAGGTGAACCTGCGGAAGGATCATTACCGGGACTTGGGTTGGTAGTGTCTCCCAGTAGGCGCGACTCCCATTTCCACAAACAAAAAATGTTCAAGCCACGGCCCGACGTTGGGAACTACAGGGATTCCCTTCGGCCTTTTAATGACTTGATCGAAAAACGGTGTCCTGAGCAAAAAACGTGTTTTACGGCCAAAGGGAGACGGGTACCTGGCCCCCGAAGTCTCTGCGGGGTTTCTTACTCCGGAGGCGGCTCGGCGGCGCGGTTTGATGACCCCGAGTTCGCTTAGGCGTTCCGGGGCGCCCGTACCCGCGGCTGCCGTAAAACATTATTTCAAACCGTCACTTTTGTGTCTGTTGGTTACATGGCTTCGAAACAAAAACAACCATAAAGAGTACAACTCTTAGCGGTGGATCACTTGGCTCGTGCGTCGATGAAGAACGCAGCCAGCTGCGAGAACTAATGTGAATTGCAGGACACATTGATCATCGACACTTTGAACGCACATTGCGGCCCCGGGTCAATCCCGGGGCCACGCCTGTCTGAGGGTCGCTATTCCAATCTATCGGACCTTTTCGTTCCGTCTCCCTCTTCCCTCCGGGGAAGAGTTAAGAGACGGTTCGAGGGGACCGCGGCTGGAGGTTCGCAGGTGCCCGATCCGAGGCGCCTTCGTCTTCCTAAAAGCAGACTCGGTCAGGTTCCCTTCTCGTTCGGGACTCGACAAAAGCCGCTCGACGGGCTTGATCGCGGGGGAAAAGACTTTCGTCCACCCCTCTCGCCTTCGTCTCCGTTGCCCAGCGATGGGTCTCGGAGGCCGGCTTTCCACACACCGTCCTCTACCGTTCCTCGTTCCGGCGAGGGGAGAGGTGGCGGCGATCCGTGGAGAGACGTCGTAGCGACGGCTGCCGGTGGGTTTTACCCTCTCTGGCTGCCCGTTACGCGCGCCGTCTCTCCGTCGGCGGATCTCCGTCCTCCCTCTCCTTTTCGTTCGGGCCGAGAGCGCGGCAAAAGAGAGGTTGGTAGGATAGCTCCGGTAGAAGGCGAAGAGGGGGGCTTAAGTTTTTTTCTTCCCGTTTTCATCCTTCGTCCTCCGGCCGAATCGAACCTCCCCGTCTCGAAAGGGTTCCTCCGAATGGTTTCCAGCCAGACCGCGAGGGGTGGTTCCCGCCCTCCCTCGCGGCGGCGTACGCCTGGCGACGACAGCCCTTCGAGCGCGACCTCAGATCAGACGAGACGACCCGCTGAATTTAAGCATATTACTAAGCGGAGGAAAAGAAACTAACAAGGATTCCCCTAGTAGCGGCGAGCGAAGAGGGAAGAGCCCAGCGCCGAATCCCCCGTCCTTCACGGGCGTCGGGACATGTGGCGTATAGAAGTCCGTATCTCTCGGCGCGGGCCGGGGGGCCTGAGTCCTTCTGATAGAGGCTCAGCCCAGGGACGGTGTGAGGCCGGTAACGGCCCCCGCCGCGCCGAGGTCGCGGTTCTTCTCGGAGTCGGGTTGCTTGGGAATGCAGCCTAAAGAGGGTGGTAAACTCCATCTAAGGCTAAATACTGGCACGAGACCGATAGCGAACAAGTACCGTAAGGGAAAGTTGAAAAGAACTTTGAAGAGAGAGTTCAACAGGGCGTGAAACCGTTAAGAGGTAAACGGGTGGGGTCCGCACAGTCCGCCCGGGGGATTCAACCCGGCGGCGGTGTCGTCCCGGTCCGCCCGGCGAGCTCCTCCCGCGAGGGAGGCCGCCGGCGGGCTCGGGCCAACGGCCGCCGTCGGGCGCATTTCCTCCGCGGCGGTGCGCCGCGACCGGCCTCGGTTCGGCTTGGAAGGGTCAGGGGGCGAAGGTGGCTCGCGAGCTCCGGCCCGCGAGCTTTACAGCGCCCTCCCGCCCCGACTTCGCCGCTTACCCCCGGGGCCGCGGTGAGTACCTCCGCGCCTTCCTTCCCCCGCGGGGGAGGGACGGGGCCCCTCCGTCCCCTGCGCGTGCCGTCGACCGGGCCGGACTGTCCTCAGTCCGCGTCCAACCGCGTCGCGCAGCCAGGGCGGGGACCGGCCTCCGCACAAAAGGGCGCTCGGGGTCAGCGGCGATGCCGGCTACCCACCCGACCCGTCTTGAAACACGGACCAAGGAGTCTAACGCGTGCGCGAGTCAAAGGGCTGAAACGAAACCCCACGGCGCAATGAAGGTGAAGGCCGGCGCGCGCCGGCCGAGGTGGGATCCCCCCCCTACGGGTCGCGGGGGGCGCACCACCGGCCCGTCTCTCCCGCTCCGTCGGGGAGGTGGAGCTAGAGCGTACGCGATGGTACCCGAAAGATGGTGAACTATGCCTGGGCAGGGCGAAGCCAGGGGAAACTCTGGTGGAGGCCCGCAGCGGTCCTGACGTGCAAATCGGTCGTCCGACCTGGGTATAGGGGCGAAAGACTAATCGAACCATCTAGTAGCTGGTTCCCTCCGAAGTTTCCCTCAGGATAGCTGGCGCTCGCCTCAGCAGTTTTATCCGGTAAAGCTAATGACTAGAGGCATTGGGGCCGAAACGATCTCAACCTATTCTCAA
>NW_026040106.1:0-40445 GCF_023375975.1 Astyanax mexicanus | reverse complement strand
GGCCCGTGCACTACCCTTGGTCTTCCTACTCAAACCATGCAGCCTGATGGGCTGTACTGGGGGAAGTCATTGTATATTAACAAAAACCTAACCCTTGCCAGAGCCTTCGGACCAGGCATGCTACATGAGTCTCACTGGTCTAATGAGCCAAGCCAAATTCTCTTGGAACTTTAAGTAAAATTATTATTATTATTATTATTATTGTTATTGTTATAAGCCTACTTTTTTTGTATATTGCCTAAACATAACCTAACCCTAAACCCAACCCTAAAACATAGCCTAAATCTAAACCTAACCCTAAACATAACCTAAATTTAAACCTAGCCCTAAACATAACCTAAAACCTAACCCTAAACATAACCTAAACCTAACCCTAAACATAACCTAGCCCTAAACCCAACCCTACGCATAGCCTAAATCTAAACCTAACCCTAACCCTAACCTAGCCCTAAACATAACCTAAACCTAAAACCTAACCCTAAACATAACCTAAACCTAACCCTAAACATAACCTAATCATAAACCCAACCCTACACATAGCCTAAATCTAAACCTAACCCTAAACATAACCTAAATCTAAACCTAGCCCTAAACATAACCTAAACCTAAACCTAACCCTAAACATAACCTAAACCTAACCCTAAACATAACCTAACCCTAAACCCAACCCTACACATAGCCTAAATCTAAACCTAACCCTAAACATAACCTAAATCTAAACCTAGCCCTAAACATAACCTAAACCTAAAACCCAACCCTAAACATAACCTAAACCTAACCCTAAACCTAACCTAAATCTTAACCTAACCCTAAACACAACCTAAATAAACTATAAAATGAATACTTACCCAAAGGTTATTAAACTAAAAATCGAAGGAAATCTCTCCTCACAACCTTAAAACAAACACAGATTACAAATGTGTCATCAAACCGAACTCTGTATTACCAAAGGGTCATTAAACTAAAAACAAAGGAAATCTCTCCTCACAACCTAAAAACAAATACTTACCAAAGGGTCATTGAACCAAAAATGAAGGAAATCTCTCCTCAAAACCTTAAAAAACACAGATTACGAATGTGTCATCAAGCCAAACTCTCTATTAACAAAGGGTCATTAAGGATATTTCTTCATAAAACCTGAAAAGAATTAAAAAATACTTACCTGGGGAATCACAGCATTAATCCAAACCTAAAATCTAAAAAGAGGAATAAATATTCCCTTTAAAAATCCACTCCCCCTTGGGAATTGACTTAACTGAACATTTAAAATTAAACAAAGGGCGGAGCCTGTTCCTGGACGCCTATATAAGCAGCAGGACAGGGGAAACCATTTCAGAGCTGGAACTGAGGCAAATCTGTGCCTGATGAAGGATCATTCTCTTCCGAAAGGTATTTTTAATATCAATTTTTTATTTTAGAAATACTTTTTAATACATAAAATTTAATATTACTTAATTAAACTTAAAGATACATTTACCTTACTGTAACCTTAGGGCTCTTAATTTAATTGAAGGATAGGACACAAGCCTAGGAATGATCAACCTAAGGCGGGCCACCTCAGAAGAGGGTGTATAGTGTTTAAAAGGCCGAAACACCCTATGACTCTGAGGCACACTACTGATGATGTGTCCTTAAATTACTTAAATAACAGATCCCATTTGGACTTCCTGTTCTAATAATACTAATCATGTAAATTATTTCAAGTAGTAATAATAAAAAAATAAAAAAAATATTATAAAATACCAAAACTATTTTAAACAAAACCTTAGGGACCTAATACTCAATTAAAATGTCTTCACACCCATTCGCTCCCTAGTTAAACAATAACTTTAGGGAGAGGGAATGGGTGAGCTAGAAAGGCCAAGACGGTCTAGAGGGTGCCTGCTCAGTCTAGTGGCGCACTCCTCACTATGCTCCCTGTGACCTCACATTTAAAATAAACAACTTTAGAGACTTAATACTCATGTAAATATGTCTTCACACCCATTCGCTCCCTAGTTAAACATTAACTTTAGGGAGAGGGAATGGGTGAGCTAGAAAGGCCAAGACGGTCTAGAGGGTGCCCTGCTCAGTCTAGTGGCGCACTCCTCACTATGCTCCCTGTGACCTCACAATTAAAATAAACAAATTTAGAGACTTAATACTCATGTAAATATGTCTTCACACCCATTCGCTCCCTAGTTAAACATTAACTTTAGGGAGAGGGAATGGGTGAGCTAGAAAGGCCAAGACGGTCTAGAGGGTGCCCTGCTCAGTCTAGTGGCGCACTCCTCACTATGCTCCCTGTGACCTCACAATTAAAATAAACAAATTTAGAGACTTAATACTCATGTAAATATGTCTTCACACCCATTCGCTCCCTAGTTAAACATTAACTTTAGGGAGAGGGAATGGGTGAGCTAGAAAGGCCAAGACGGTCTAGAGGGTGCCCTGCTCAGTCTAGTGGCGCACTCCTCACTATGCTCCCTGTGACCTCACAATTAAAATAAACAAATTTAGAGACCTAGCACTCGGACGAAGTAGGATTAAGCTAGAAAAGACAGATCAGTTCAGATTTTACCTGCTCATTGACCTCAAGCCCAGTAGCAATGCCTAACAGGCGCCGGCCCGTGCACTACCCTTGGTCTTCCTACTCAAACCATGCAGCCTGATGGGCTGTACTGGGGGAAGTCATTGTATATTAACAAAAACCTAACCCTTGCCAGAGCCTTCGGACCAGGCATGCTACATGAGTCTCACTGGTCTAATGAGCCAAGCCAAATTCTCTTGGAACTTTAAGTAAAATTATTATTATTATTATTATTATTGTTATTGTTATAAGCCTACTTTTTTTGTATATTGCCTAAACATAACCTAACCCTAAACCCAACCCTAAAACATAGCCTAAATCTAAACCTAACCCTAAACATAACCTAAATTTAAACCTAGCCCTAAACATAACCTAAAACCTAACCCTAAACATAACCTAAACCTAACCCTAAACATAACCTAGCCCTAAACCCAACCCTACGCATAGCCTAAATCTAAACCTAACCCTAACCCTAACCTAGCCCTAAACATAACCTAAACCTAAAACCTAACCCTAAACATAACCTAAACCTAACCCTAAACATAACCTAATCATAAACCCAACCCTACACATAGCCTAAATCTAAACCTAACCCTAAACATAACCTAAATCTAAACCTAGCCCTAAACATAACCTAAACCTAAAACCTAACCCTAAACATAACCTAAACCTAACCCTAAACATAACCTAACCCTAAACCCAACCCTACACATAGCCTAAATCTAAACCTAACCCTAAACATAACCTAAATCTAAACCTAGCCCTAAACATAACCTAAACCTAAAACCCAACCCTAAACATAACCTAAACCTAACCCTAAACCTAACCTAAATCTTAACCTAACCCTAAACACAACCTAAATAAACTATAAAATGAATACTTACCCAAAGGTTATTAAACTAAAAATCGAAGGAAATCTCTCCTCACAACCTTAAAACAAACACAGATTACAAATGTGTCATCAAACCGAACTCTGTATTACCAAAGGGTCATTAAACTAAAAACAAAGGAAATCTCTCCTCACAACCTAAAAACAAATACTTACCAAAGGGTCATTGAACCAAAAATGAAGGAAATCTCTCCTCAAAACCTTAAAAAACACAGATTACGAATGTGTCATCAAGCCAAACTCTCTATTAACAAAGGGTCATTAAGGATATTTCTTCATAAAACCTGAAAAGAATTAAAAAATACTTACCTGGGGAATCACAGCATTAATCCAAACCTAAAATCTAAAAAGAGGAATAAATATTCCCTTTAAAAATCCACTCCCCCTTGGGAATTGACTTAACTGAACATTTAAAATTAAACAAAGGGCGGAGCCTGTTCCTGGACGCCTATATAAGCAGCAGGACAGGGGAAACCATTTCAGAGCTGGAACTGAGGCAAATCTGTGCCTGATGAAGGATCATTCTCTTCCGAAAGGTATTTTTAATATCAATTTTTATTTTAGAAATACTTTTTAATACATAAAATTTAATATTACTTAATTAAACTTAAAGATACATTTACCTTACTGTAACCTTAGGGCTCTTAATTTAATTGAAGGATAGGACACAAGCCTAGGAATGATCAACCTAAGGCGGGCCACCTCAGAAGAGGGTGTATAGTGTTTAAAAGGCCGAAACACCCTATGACTCTGAGGCACACTACTGATGATGTGTCCTTAAATTACTTAAATAACAGATCCCATTTGGACTTCCTGTTCTAATAATACTAATCATGTAAATTATTTCAAGTAGTAATAATAAAAAAATAAAAAAAATATTATAAAATACCAAAACTATTTAAACAAAACCTTAGGGACCTAATACTCAATTAAAATGTCTTCACACCCATTCGCTCCCTAGTTAAACAATAACTTTAGGGAGAGGGAATGGGTGAGCTAGAAAGGCCAAGACGGTCTAGAGGGTGCCCTGCTCAGTCTAGTGGCGCACTCCTCACTATGCTCCCTGTGACCTCACATTTAAAATAAACAACTTTAGAGACTTAATACTCATGTAAATATGTCTTCACACCCATTCGCTCCCTAGTTAAACATTAACTTTAGGGAGAGGGAATGGGTGAGCTAGAAAGGCCAAGACGGTCTAGAGGGTGCCCTGCTCAGTCTAGTGGCGCACTCCTCACTATGCTCCCTGTGACCTCACAATTAAAATAAACAAATTTAGAGACTTAATACTCATGTAAATATGTCTTCACACCCATTCGCTCCCTAGTTAAACATTAACTTTAGGGAGAGGGAATGGGTGAGCTAGAAAGGCCAAGACGGTCTAGAGGGTGCCCTGCTCAGTCTAGTGGCGCACTCCTCACTATGCTCCCTGTGACCTCACAATTAAAATAAACAAATTTAGAGACTTAATACTCATGTAAATATGTCTTCACACCCATTCGCTCCCTAGTTAAACATTAACTTTAGGGAGAGGGAATGGGTGAGCTAGAAAGGCCAAGACGGTCTAGAGGGTGCCCTGCTCAGTCTAGTGGCGCACTCCTCACTATGCTCCCTGTGACCTCACAATTAAAATAAACAAATTTAGAGACCTAGCACTCGGACGAAGTAGGATTAAGCTAGAAAAGACAGATCAGTTCAGATTTTACCTGCTCATTGACCTCAAGGCCCAGTAGCAATGCCTAACAGGCGCCGGCCCGTGCACTACCCTTGGTCTTCCTACTCAAACCATGCAGCCTGATGGGCTGTACTGGGGGAAGTCATTGTATATTAACAAAAACCTAACCCTTGCCAGAGCCTTCGGACCAGGCATGCTACATGAGTCTCACTGGTCTAATGAGCCAAGCCAAATTCTCTTGGAACTTTAAGTAAAATTATTATTATTATTATTATTATTGTTATTGTTATAAGCCTACTTTTTTTGTATATTGCCTAAACATAACCTAACCCTAAACCCAACCTAAAACATAGCCTAAATCTAAACCTAACCCTAAACATAACCTAAATTTAAACCTAGCCCTAAACATAACCTAAAACCTAACCTAAACATAACCTAAACCTAACCCTAAACATAACCTAGCCCTAAACCCAACCCTACGCATAGCCTAAATCTAAACCTAACCCTAACCCTAACCTAGCCCTAAACATAACCTAAACCTAAAACCTAACCCTAAACATAACCTAAACCTAACCCTAAACATAACCTAATCATAAACCCAACCCTACACATAGCCTAAATCTAAACCTAACCCTAAACATAACCTAAATCTAAACCTAGCCCTAAACATAACCTAAACCTAAAACCTAACCCTAAACATAACCTAAACCTAACCCTAAACATAACCTAACCCTAAACCCAACCCTACACATAGCCTAAATCTAAACCTAACCCTAAACATAACCTAAATCTAAACCTAGCCCTAAACATAACCTAAACCTAAAACCCAACCCTAAACATAACCTAAACCTAACCCTAAACCTAACCTAAATCTTAACCTAACCCTAAACACAACCTAAATAAACTATAAAATGAATACTTACCCAAAGGTTATTAAACTAAAAATCGAAGGAAATCTCTCCTCACAACCTTAAAACAAACACAGATTACAAATGTGTCATCAAACCGAACTCTGTATTACCAAAGGGTCATTAAACTAAAAACAAAGGAAATCTCTCCTCACAACCTAAAAACAAATACTTACCAAAGGGTCATTGAACCAAAAATGAAGGAAATCTCTCCTCAAAACCTTAAAAAACACAGATTACGAATGTGTCATCAAGCCAAACTCTCTATTAACAAAGGGTCATTAAGGATATTTCTTCATAAAACCTGAAAAGAATTAAAAAATACTTACCTGGGGAATCACAGCATTAATCCAAACCTAAAATCTAAAAAGAGGAATAAATATTCCCTTTAAAATCCACTCCCCCTTGGGAATTGACTTAACTGAACATTTAAAATTAAACAAAGGGCGGAGCCTGTTCCTGGACGCCTATATAAGCAGCAGGACAGGGGAAACCATTTCAGAGCTGGAACTGAGGCAAATCTGTGCCTGATGAAGGATCATTCTCTTCCGAAAGGTATTTTTAATATCAATTTTTATTTTAGAAATACTTTTTAATACATAAAATTTAATATTACTTAATTAAACTTAAAGATACATTTACCTTACTGTAACCTTAGGGCTCTTAATTTAATTGAAGGATAGGACACAAGCCTAGGAATGATCAACCTAAGGCGGGCCACCTCAGAAGAGGGTGTATAGTGTTTAAAAGGCCGAAACACCCTATGACTCTGAGGCACACTACTGATGATGTGTCCTTAAATTACTTAAATAACAGATCCCATTTGGACTTCCTGTTCTAATAATACTAATCATGTAAATTATTTCAAGTAGTAATAATAAAAAAATAAAAAAAATATTATAAAATACCAAAACTATTTTAAACAAAACCTTAGGGACCTAATACTCAATTAAAATGTCTTCACACCCATTCGCTCCCTAGTTAAACAATAACTTTAGGGAGAGGGAATGGGTGAGCTAGAAAGGCCAAGACGGTCTAGAGGGTGCCCTGCTCAGTCTAGTGGCGCACTCCTCACTATGCTCCCTGTGACCTCACAATTAAAATAAACAAATTTAGAGACCTAGCACTCGGACGAAGTAGGATTAAGCTAGAAAAGACAGATCAGTTCAGATTTTACCTGCTCATTGACCTCAAGCCCAGTAGCAATGCCTAACAGGCGCCGGCCCGTGCACTACCTTGGTCTTCCTACTCAAACCATGCAGCCTGATGGGCTGTACTGGGGGAAGTCATTGTATATTAACAAAAACCTAACCCTTGCCAGAGCCTTCGGACCAGGCATGCTACATGAGTCTCACTGGTCTAATGAGCCAAGCCAAATTCTCTTGGAACTTTAAGTAAAATTATTATTATTATTATTATTATTGTTATTGTTATAAGCCTACTTTTTTTGTATATTGCCTAAACATAACCTAACCCTAAACCCAACCCTAAAACATAGCCTAAATCTAAACCTAACCCTAAACATAACCTAAATTTAAACCTAGCCCTAAACATAACCTAAAACCTAACCCTAAACATAACCTAAACCTAACCCTAAACATAACCTAGCCCTAAACCCAACCCTACGCATAGCCTAAATCTAAACCTAACCCTAACCCTAACCTAGCCCTAAACATAACCTAAACCTAAAACCTAACCCTAAACATAACCTAAACCTAACCCTAAACATAACCTAATCATAAACCCAACCCTACACATAGCCTAAATCTAAACCTAACCCTAAACATAACCTAAATCTAAACCTAGCCCTAAACATAACCTAAACCTAAAACCTAACCCTAAACATAACCTAAACCTAACCCTAAACATAACCTAACCCTAAACCCAACCCTACACATAGCCTAAATCTAAACCTAACCCTAAACATAACCTAAATCTAAACCTAGCCCTAAACATAACCTAAACCTAAAACCCAACCCTAAACATAACCTAAACCTAACCCTAAACCTAACCTAAATCTTAACCTAACCCTAAACACAACCTAAATAAACTATAAAATGAATACTTACCCAAAGGTTATTAAACTAAAAATCGAAGGAAATCTCTCCTCACAACCTTAAAACAAACACAGATTACAAATGTGTCATCAAACCGAACTCTGTATTACCAAAGGGTCATTAAACTAAAAACAAAGGAAATCTCTCCTCACAACCTAAAAACAAATACTTACCAAAGGGTCATTGAACCAAAAATGAAGGAAATCTCTCCTCAAAACCTTAAAAAACACAGATTACGAATGTGTCATCAAGCCAAACTCTCTATTAACAAAGGGTCATTAAGGATATTTCTTCATAAAACCTGAAAGAATTAAAAAATACTTACCTGGGGAATCACAGCATTAATCCAAACCTAAAATCTAAAAGAGGAATAAATATTCCCTTTAAAAATCCACTCCCCCTTGGGAATTGACTTAACTGAACATTTAAAAATTAAACAAAGGGCGGAGCCTGTTCCTGGACGCCTATATAAGCAGCAGGACAGGGGAAACCATTTCAGAGCTGGAACTGAGGCAAATCTGTGCCTGATGAAGGATCATTCTCTTCCGAAAGGTATTTTTAATATCAATTTTTATTTTAGAAATACTTTTTAATACATAAAATTTAATATTACTTAATTAAACTTAAAGATACATTTACCTTACTGTAACCTTAGGGCTCTTAATTTAATTGAAGGATAGGACACAAGCCTAGGAATGATCAACCTAAGGCGGGCCACCTCAGAAGAGGGTGTATAGTGTTTAAAAGGCCGAAACACCCTATGACTCTGAGGCACACTACTGATGATGTGTCCTTAAATTACTTAAATAACAGATCCCATTTGGACTTCCTGTTCTAATAATACTAATCATGTAAATTATTTCAAGTAGTAATAATAAAAAAATAAAAAAAATATTATAAAATACCAAAACTATTTTAAACAAAACCTTAGGGACCTAATACTCAATTAAAATGTCTTCACACCCATTCGCTCCCTAGTTTAAACAATAACTTTAGGGAGAGGGAATGGGTGAGCTAGAAAGGCCAAGACGGTCTAGAGGGTGCCCTGCTCAGTCTAGTGGCGCACTCCTCACTATGCTCCCTGTGACCTCACATTTAAAATAAACAACTTTAGAGACTTAATACTCATGTAAATATGTCTTCACACCCATTCGCTCCCTAGTTAAACATTAACTTTAGGGAGAGGGAATGGGTGAGCTAGAAAGGCCAAGACGGTCTAGAGGGTGCCCTGCTCAGTCTAGTGGCGCACTCCTCACTATGCTCCCTGTGACCTCACAATTAAAATAAACAAATTTAGAGACTTAATACTCATGTAAATATGTCTTCACACCCATTCGCTCCCTAGTTAAACATTAACTTTAGGGAGAGGGAATGGGTGAGCTAGAAAGGCCAAGACGGTCTAGAGGGTGCCCTGCTCAGTCTAGTGGCGCACTCCTCACTATGCTCCCTGTGACCTCACAATTAAAATAAACAAATTTAGAGACTTAATACTCATGTAAATATGTCTTCACACCCATTCGCTCCCTAGTTAAACATTAACTTTAGGGAGAGGGAATGGGTGAGCTAGAAAGGCCAAGACGGTCTAGAGGGTGCCCTGCTCAGTCTAGTGGCGCACTCCTCACTATGCTCCCTGTGACCTCACAATTAAAATAAACAAATTTAGAGACCTAGCACTCGGACGAAGTAGGATTAAGCTAGAAAAGACAGATCAGTTCAGATTTTACCTGCTCATTGACCTCAAGCCCAGTAGCAATGCCTAACAGGCGCCGGCCCGTGCACTACCCTTGGTCTTCCTACTCAAACCATGCAGCCTGATGGGCTGTACTGGGGGAAGTCATTGTATATTAACAAAAACCTAACCCTTGCCAGAGCCTTCGGACCAGGCATGCTACATGAGTCTCACTGGTCTAATGAGCCAAGCCAAATTCTCTTGGAACTTTAAGTAAAATTATTATTATTATTATTATTATTGTTATTGTTATAAGCCTACTTTTTTTGTATATTGCCTAAACATAACCTAACCCTAAACCCAACCCTAAAACATAGCCTAAATCTAAACCTAACCCTAAACATAACCTAAATTTAAACCTAGCCCTAAACATAACCTAAAACCTAACCCTAAACATAACCTAAACCTAACCCTAAACATAACCTAGCCCTAAACCCAACCCTACGCATAGCCTAAATCTAAACCTAACCCTAACCCTAACCTAGCCCTAAACATAACCTAAACCTAAAACCTAACCCTAAACATAACCTAAACCTAACCCTAAACATAACCTAATCATAAACCCAACCCTACACATAGCCTAAATCTAAACCTAACCCTAAACATAACCTAAATCTAAACCTAGCCCTAAACATAACCTAAACCTAAAACCTAACCCTAAACATAACCTAAACCTAACCCTAAACATAACCTAACCCTAAACCCAACCCTACACATAGCCTAAATCTAAACCTAACCCTAAACATAACCTAAATCTAAACCTAGCCCTAAACATAACCTAAACCTAAAACCCAACCCTAAACATAACCTAAACCTAACCCTAAACCTAACCTAAATCTTAACCTAACCCTAAACACAACCTAAATAAACTATAAAATGAATACTTACCCAAAGGTTATTAAACTAAAAATCGAAGGAAATCTCTCCTCACAACCTTAAAACAAACACAGATTACAAATGTGTCATCAAACCGAACTCTGTATTACCAAAGGGTCATTAAACTAAAAACAAAGGAAATCTCTCCTCACAACCTAAAAACAAATACTTACCAAAGGGTCATTGAACCAAAAATGAAGGAAATCTCTCCTCAAAACCTTAAAAAACACAGATTACGAATGTGTCATCAAGCCAAACTCTCTATTAACAAAGGGTCATTAAGGATATTTCTTCATAAAACCTGAAAAGAATTAAAAAATACTTACCTGGGGAATCACAGCATTAATCCAAACCTAAAATCTAAAAAGAGGAATAAATATTCCCTTTAAAAATCCACTCCCCCTTGGGAATTGACTTAACTGAACATTTAAAATTAAACAAAGGGCGGAGCCTGTTCCTGGACGCCTATATAAGCAGCAGGACAGGGGAAACCATTTCAGAGCTGGAACTGAGGCAAATCTGTGCCTGATGAAGGATCATTCTCTTCCGAAAGGTATTTTTAATATCAATTTTTATTTTAGAAATACTTTTTAATACATAAAATTTAATATTACTTAATTAAACTTAAAGATACATTTACCTTACTGTAACCTTAGGGCTCTTAATTTAATTGAAGGATAGGACACAAGCCTAGGAATGATCAACCTAAGGCGGGCCACCTCAGAAGAGGGTGTATAGTGTTTAAAAGGCCGAAACACCCTATGACTCTGAGGCACACTACTGATGATGTGTCCTTAAATTACTTAAATAACAGATCCCATTTGGACTTCCTGTTCTAATAATACTAATCATGTAAATTATTTCAAGTAGTAATAATAAAAAAATAAAAAAAATATTATAAAATACCAAAACTATTTTAAACAAAACCTTAGGGACCTAATACTCAATTAAAATGTCTTCACACCCATTCGCTCCCTAGTTAAACAATAACTTTAGGGAGAGGGAATGGGTGAGCTAGAAAGGCCAAGACGGTCTAGAGGGTGCCCTGCTCAGTCTAGTGGCGCACTCCTCACTATGCTCCCTGTGACCTCACAATTAAAATAAACAAATTTAGAGACCTAGCACTCGGACGAAGTAGGATTAAGCTAGAAAAGACAGATCAGTTCAGATTTTACCTGCTCATTGACCTCAAGCCCAGTAGCAATGCCTAACAGGCGCCGGCCCGTGCACTACCCTTGGTCTTCCTACTCAAACCATGCAGCCTGATGGGCTGTACTGGGGGAAGTCATTGTATATTAACAAAAACCTAACCCTTGCCAGAGCCTTCGGACCAGGCATGCTACATGAGTCTCACTGGTCTAATGAGCCAAGCCAAATTCTCTTGGAACTTTAAGTAAAATTATTATTATTATTATTATTATTGTTATTGTTATAAGCCTACTTTTTTTGTATATTGCCTAAACATAACCTAACCCTAAACCCAACCCTAAAACATAGCCTAAATCTAAACCTAACCCTAAACATAACCTAAATTTAAACCTAGCCCTAAACATAACCTAAAACCTAACCCTAAACATAACCTAAACCTAACCCTAAACATAACCTAGCCCTAAACCCAACCCTACGCATAGCCTAAATCTAAACCTAACCCTAACCCTAACCTAGCCCTAAACATAACCTAAACCTAAAACCTAACCCTAAACATAACCTAAACCTAACCCTAAACATAACCTAATCATAAACCCAACCCTACACATAGCCTAAATCTAAACCTAACCCTAAACATAACCTAAATCTAAACCTAGCCCTAAACATAACCTAAACCTAAAACCTAACCCTAAACATAACCTAAACCTAACCCTAAACATAACCTAACCCTAAACCCAACCCTACACATAGCCTAAATCTAAACCTAACCCTAAACATAACCTAAATCTAAACCTAGCCCTAAACATAACCTAAACCTAAAACCCAACCCTAAACATAACCTAAACCTAACCCTAAACCTAACCTAAATCTTAACCTAACCCTAAACACAACCTAAATAAACTATAAAATGAATACTTACCCAAAGGTTATTAAACTAAAAATCGAAGGAAATCTCTCCTCACAACCTTAAAACAAACACAGATTACAAATGTGTCATCAAACCGAACTCTGTATTACCAAAGGGTCATTAAACTAAAAACAAAGGAAATCTCTCCTCACAACCTAAAAACAAATACTTACCAAAGGGTCATTGAACCAAAAATGAAGGAAATCTCTCCTCAAAACCTTAAAAAACACAGATTACGAATGTGTCATCAAGCCAAACTCTCTATTAACAAAGGGTCATTAAGGATATTTCTTCATAAAACCTGAAAAGAATTAAAAAATACTTACCTGGGGAATCACAGCATTAATCCAAACCTAAAATCTAAAAAGAGGAATAAATATTCCCTTTAAAAATCCACTCCCCCTTGGGAATTGACTTAACTGAACATTTAAAATTAAACAAAGGGCGGAGCCTGTTCCTGGACGCCTATATAAGCAGCAGGACAGGGGAAACCATTTCAGAGCTGGAACTGAGGCAAATCTGTGCCTGATGAAGGATCATTCTCTTCCGAAAGGTATTTTTAATATCAATTTTTATTTTAGAAATACTTTTTAATACATAAAATTTAATATTACTTAATTAAACTTAAAGATACATTTACCTTACTGTAACCTTAGGGCTCTTAATTTAATTGAAGGATAGGACACAAGCCTAGGAATGATCAACCTAAGGCGGGCCACCTCAGAAGAGGGTGTATAGTGTTTAAAAGGCCGAAACACCCTATGACTCTGAGGCACACTACTGATGATGTGTCCTTAAATTACTTAAATAACAGATCCCATTTGGACTTCCTGTTCTAATAATACTAATCATGTAAATTATTTCAAGTAGTAATAATAAAAAAATAAAAAAAATATTATAAAATACCAAAACTATTTTAAACAAAACCTTAGGGACCTAATACTCAATTAAAATGTCTTCACACCCATTCGCTCCCTAGTTAAACAATAACTTTAGGGAGAGGGAATGGGTGAGCTAGAAAGGCCAAGACGGTCTAGAGGGTGCCCTGCTCAGTCTAGTGGCGCACTCCTCACTATGCTCCCTGTGACCTCACATTTAAAATAAACAACTTTAGAGACTTAATACTCATGTAAATATGTCTTCACACCCATTCGCTCCCTAGTTAAACATTAACTTTAGGGAGAGGGAATGGGTGAGCTAGAAAGGCCAAGACGGTCTAGAGGGTGCCCTGCTCAGTCTAGTGGCGCACTCCTCACTATGCTCCCTGTGACCTCACAATTAAAATAAACAAATTTAGAGACTTAATACTCATGTAAATATGTCTTCACACCCATTCGCTCCCTAGTTAAACATTAACTTTAGGGAGAGGGAATGGGTGAGCTAGAAAGGCCAAGACGGTCTAGAGGGTGCCCTGCTCAGTCTAGTGGCGCACTCCTCACTATGCTCCCTGTGACCTCACAATTAAAATAAACAAATTTAGAGACTTAATACTCATGTAAATATGTCTTCACACCCATTCGCTCCCTAGTTAAACATTAACTTTAGGGAGAGGGAATGGGTGAGCTAGAAAGGCCAAGACGGTCTAGAGGGTGCCCTGCTCAGTCTAGTGGCGCACTCCTCACTATGCTCCCTGTGACCTCACAATTAAAATAAACAAATTTAGAGACCTAGCACTCGGACGAAGTAGGATTAAGCTAGAAAAGACAGATCAGTTCAGATTTTACCTGCTCATTGACCTCAAGCCCAGTAGCAATGCCTAACAGGCGCCGGCCCGTGCACTACCCTTGGTCTTCCTACTCAAACCATGCAGCCTGATGGGCTGTACTGGGGGAAGTCATTGTATATTAACAAAAACCTAACCCTTGCCAGAGCCTTCGGACCAGGCATGCTACATGAGTCTCACTGGTCTAATGAGCCAAGCCAAATTCTCTTGGAACTTTAAGTAAAATTATTATTATTATTATTATTATTGTTATTGTTATAAGCCTACTTTTTTTGTATATTGCCTAAACATAACCTAACCCTAAACCCAACCCTAAAACATAGCCTAAATCTAAACCTAACCCTAAACATAACCTAAATTTAAACCTAGCCCTAAACATAACCTAAAACCTAACCCTAAACATAACCTAAACCTAACCCTAAACATAACCTAGCCCTAAACCCAACCCTACGCATAGCCTAAATCTAAACCTAACCCTAACCCTAACCTAGCCCTAAACATAACCTAAACCTAAAACCTAACCCTAAACATAACCTAAACCTAACCCTAAACATAACCTAATCATAAACCCAACCCTACACATAGCCTAAATCTAAACCTAACCCTAAACATAACCTAAATCTAAACCTAGCCCTAAACATAACCTAAACCTAAAACCTAACCCTAAACATAACCTAAACCTAACCCTAAACATAACCTAACCCTAAACCCAACCCTACACATAGCCTAAATCTAAACCTAACCCTAAACATAACCTAAATCTAAACCTAGCCCTAAACATAACCTAAACCTAAAACCCAACCCTAAACATAACCTAAACCTAACCCTAAACCTAACCTAAATCTTAACCTAACCCTAAACACAACCTAAATAAACTATAAAATGAATACTTACCCAAAGGTTATTAAACTAAAAATCGAAGGAAATCTCTCCTCACAACCTTAAAACAAACACAGATTACAAATGTGTCATCAAACCGAACTCTGTATTACCAAAGGGTCATTAAACTAAAAACAAAGGAAATCTCTCCTCACAACCTAAAAACAAATACTTACCAAAGGGTCATTGAACCAAAAATGAAGGAAATCTCTCCTCAAAACCTTAAAAAACACAGATTACGAATGTGTCATCAAGCCAAACTCTCTATTAACAAAGGGTCATTAAGGATATTTCTTCATAAAACCTGAAAAGAATTAAAAAATACTTACCTGGGGAATCACAGCATTAATCCAAACCTAAAATCTAAAAAGAGGAATAAATATTCCCTTTAAAAATCCACTCCCCCTTGGGAATTGACTTAACTGAACATTTAAAATTAAACAAAGGGCGGAGCCTGTTCCTGGACGCCTATATAAGCAGCAGGACAGGGGAAACCATTTCAGAGCTGGAACTGAGGCAAATCTGTGCCTGATGAAGGATCATTCTCTTCCGAAAGGTATTTTTAATATCAATTTTTATTTTAGAAATACTTTTTAATACATAAAATTTAATATTACTTAATTAAACTTAAAGATACATTTACCTTACTGTAACCTTAGGGCTCTTAATTTAATTGAAGGATAGGACACAAGCCTAGGAATGATCAACCTAAGGCGGGCCACCTCAGAAGAGGGTGTATAGTGTTTAAAAGGCCGAAACACCCTATGACTCTGAGGCACACTACTGATGATGTGTCCTTAAATTACTTAAATAACAGATCCCATTTGGACTTCCTGTTCTAATAATACTAATCATGTAAATTATTTCAAGTAGTAATAATAAAAAAATAAAAAAAATATTATAAAATACCAAAACTATTTTAAACAAAACCTTAGGGACCTAATACTCAATTAAAATGTCTTCACACCCATTCGCTCCCTAGTTAAACAATAACTTTAGGGAGAGGGAATGGGTGAGCTAGAAAGGCCAAGACGGTCTAGAGGGTGCCCTGCTCAGTCTAGTGGCGCACTCCTCACTATGCTCCCTGTGACCTCACATTTAAAATAAACAACTTTAGAGACTTAATACTCATGTAAATATGTCTTCACACCCATTCGCTCCCTAGTTAAACATTAACTTTAGGGAGAGGGAATGGGTGAGCTAGAAAGGCCAAGACGGTCTAGAGGGTGCCCTGCTCAGTCTAGTGGCGCACTCCTCACTATGCTCCCTGTGACCTCACAATTAAAATAAACAAATTTAGAGACCTAGCACTCGGACGAAGTAGGATTAAGCTAGAAAAGACAGATCAGTTCAGATTTTACCTGCTCATTGACCTCAAGCCCAGTAGCAATGCCTAACAGGCGCCGGCCCGTGCACTACCCTTGGTCTTCCTACTCAAACCATGCAGCCTGATGGGCTGTACTGGGGGAAGTCATTGTATATTAACAAAAACCTAACCCTTGCCAGAGCCTTCGGACCAGGCATGCTACATGAGTCTCACTGGTCTAATGAGCCAAGCCAAATTCTCTTGGAACTTTAAGTAAAATTATTATTATTATTATTATTATTGTTATTGTTATAAGCCTACTTTTTTTGTATATTGCCTAAACATAACCTAACCCTAAACCCAACCCTAAAACATAGCCTAAATCTAAACCTAACCCTAAACATAACCTAAATTTAAACCTAGCCCTAAACATAACCTAAAACCTAACCCTAAACATAACCTAAACCTAACCCTAAACATAACCTAGCCCTAAACCCAACCCTACGCATAGCCTAAATCTAAACCTAACCCTAACCCTAACCTAGCCCTAAACATAACCTAAACCTAAAACCTAACCCTAAACATAACCTAAACCTAACCCTAAACATAACCTAATCATAAACCCAACCCTACACATAGCCTAAATCTAAACCTAACCCTAAACATAACCTAAATCTAAACCTAGCCCTAAACATAACCTAAACCTAAAACCTAACCCTAAACATAACCTAAACCTAACCCTAAACATAACCTAACCCTAAACCCAACCCTACACATAGCCTAAATCTAAACCTAACCCTAAACATAACCTAAATCTAAACCTAGCCCTAAACATAACCTAAACCTAAAACCCAACCCTAAACATAACCTAAACCTAACCCTAAACCTAACCTAAATCTTAACCTAACCCTAAACACAACCTAAATAAACTATAAAATGAATACTTACCCAAAGGTTATTAAACTAAAAATCGAAGGAAATCTCTCCTCACAACCTTAAAACAAACACAGATTACAAATGTGTCATCAAACCGAACTCTGTATTACCAAAGGGTCATTAAACTAAAAACAAAGGAAATCTCTCCTCACAACCTAAAAACAAATACTTACCAAAGGGTCATTGAACCAAAAATGAAGGAAATCTCTCCTCAAAACCTTAAAAAACACAGATTACGAATGTGTCATCAAGCCAAACTCTCTATTAACAAAGGGTCATTAAGGATATTTCTTCATAAAACCTGAAAAGAATTAAAAAATACTTACCTGGGGAATCACAGCATTAATCCAAACCTAAAATCTAAAAAGAGGAATAAATATTCCCTTTAAAAATCCACTCCCCCTTGGGAATTGACTTAACTGAACATTTAAAATTAAACAAAGGGCGGAGCCTGTTCCTGGACGCCTATATAAGCAGCAGGACAGGGGAAACCATTTCAGAGCTGGAACTGAGGCAAATCTGTGCCTGATGAAGGATCATTCTCTTCCGAAAGGTATTTTTAATATCAATTTTTATTTTAGAAATACTTTTTAATACATAAAATTTAATATTACTTAATTAAACTTAAAGATACATTTACCTTACTGTAACCTTAGGGCTCTTAATTTAATTGAAGGATAGGACACAAGCCTAGGAATGATCAACCTAAGGCGGGCCACCTCAGAAGAGGGTGTATAGTGTTTAAAAGGCCGAAACACCCTATGACTCTGAGGCACACTACTGATGATGTGTCCTTAAATTACTTAAATAACAGATCCCATTTGGACTTCCTGTTCTAATAATACTAATCATGTAAATTATTTCAAGTAGTAATAATAAAAAAATAAAAAAAATATTATAAAATACCAAAACTATTTTAAACAAAACCTTAGGGACCTAATACTCAATTAAAATGTCTTCACACCCATTCGCTCCCTAGTTAAACAATAACTTTAGGGAGAGGGAATGGGTGAGCTAGAAAGGCCAAGACGGTCTAGAGGGTGCCCTGCTCAGTCTAGTGGCGCACTCCTCACTATGCTCCCTGTGACCTCACATTTAAAATAAACAACTTTAGAGACTTAATACTCATGTAAATATGTCTTCACACCCATTCGCTCCCTAGTTAAACATTAACTTTAGGGAGAGGGAATGGGTGAGCTAGAAAGGCCAAGACGGTCTAGAGGGTGCCCTGCTCAGTCTAGTGGCGCACTCCTCACTATGCTCCCTGTGACCTCACAATTAAAATAAACAAATTTAGAGACTTAATACTCATGTAAATATGTCTTCACACCCATTCGCTCCCTAGTTAAACATTAACTTTAGGGAGAGGGAATGGGTGAGCTAGAAAGGCCAAGACGGTCTAGAGGGTGCCCTGCTCAGTCTAGTGGCGCACTCCTCACTATGCTCCCTGTGACCTCACAATTAAAATAAACAAATTTAGAGACTTAATACTCATGTAAATATGTCTTCACACCCATTCGCTCCCTAGTTAAACATTAACTTTAGGGAGAGGGAATGGGTGAGCTAGAAAGGCCAAGACGGTCTAGAGGGTGCCCTGCTCAGTCTAGTGGCGCACTCCTCACTATGCTCCCTGTGACCTCACAATTAAAATAAACAAATTTAGAGACCTAGCACTCGGACGAAGTAGGATTAAGCTAGAAAAGACAGATCAGTTCAGATTTTACCTGCTCATTGACCTCAAGCCCAGTAGCAATGCCTAACAGGCGCCGGCCCGTGCACTACCCTTGGTCTTCCTACTCAAACCATGCAGCCTGATGGGCTGTACTGGGGGAAGTCATTGTATATTAACAAAAACCTAACCCTTGCCAGAGCCTTCGGACCAGGCATGCTACATGAGTCTCACTGGTCTAATGAGCCAAGCCAAATTCTCTTGGAACTTTAAGTAAAATTATTATTATTATTATTATTATTGTTATTGTTATAAGCCTACTTTTTTTGTATATTGCCTAAACATAACCTAACCCTAAACCCAACCCTAAAACATAGCCTAAATCTAAACCTAACCCTAAACATAACCTAAATTTAAACCTAGCCCTAAACATAACCTAAAACCTAACCCTAAACATAACCTAAACCTAACCCTAAACATAACCTAGCCCTAAACCCAACCCTACGCATAGCCTAAATCTAAACCTAACCCTAACCCTAACCTAGCCCTAAACATAACCTAAACCTAAAACCTAACCCTAAACATAACCTAAACCTAACCCTAAACATAACCTAATCATAAACCCAACCCTACACATAGCCTAAATCTAAACCTAACCCTAAACATAACCTAAATCTAAACCTAGCCCTAAACATAACCTAAACCTAAAACCTAACCCTAAACATAACCTAAACCTAACCCTAAACATAACCTAACCCTAAACCCAACCCTACACATAGCCTAAATCTAAACCTAACCCTAAACATAACCTAAATCTAAACCTAGCCCTAAACATAACCTAAACCTAAAACCCAACCCTAAACATAACCTAAACCTAACCCTAAACCTAACCTAAATCTTAACCTAACCCTAAACACAACCTAAATAAACTATAAAATGAATACTTACCCAAAGGTTATTAAACTAAAAATCGAAGGAAATCTCTCCTCACAACCTTAAAACAAACACAGATTACAAATGTGTCATCAAACCGAACTCTGTATTACCAAAGGGTCATTAAACTAAAAACAAAGGAAATCTCTCCTCACAACCTAAAAACAAATACTTACCAAAGGGTCATTGAACCAAAAATGAAGGAAATCTCTCCTCAAAACCTTAAAAAACACAGATTACGAATGTGTCATCAAGCCAAACTCTCTATTAACAAAGGGTCATTAAGGATATTTCTTCATAAAACCTGAAAAGAATTAAAAAATACTTACCTGGGGAATCACAGCATTAATCCAAACCTAAAATCTAAAAAGAGGAATAAATATTCCCTTTAAAAATCCACTCCCCCTTGGGAATTGACTTAACTGAACATTTAAAATTAAACAAAGGGCGGAGCCTGTTCCTGGACGCCTATATAAGCAGCAGGACAGGGGAAACCATTTCAGAGCTGGAACTGAGGCAAATCTGTGCCTGATGAAGGATCATTCTCTTCCGAAAGGTATTTTTAATATCAATTTTTATTTTAGAAATACTTTTTAATACATAAAATTTAATATTACTTAATTAAACTTAAAGATACATTTACCTTACTGTAACCTTAGGGCTCTTAATTTAATTGAAGGATAGGACACAAGCCTAGGAATGATCAACCTAAGGCGGGCCACCTCAGAAGAGGGTGTATAGTGTTTAAAAGGCCGAAACACCCTATGACTCTGAGGCACACTACTGATGATGTGTCCTTAAATTACTTAAATAACAGATCCCATTTGGACTTCCTGTTCTAATAATACTAATCATGTAAATTATTTCAAGTAGTAATAATAAAAAAATAAAAAAAATATTATAAAATACCAAAACTATTTTAAACAAAACCTTAGGGACCTAATACTCAATTAAAATGTCTTCACACCCATTCGCTCCCTAGTTAAACAATAACTTTAGGGAGAGGGAATGGGTGAGCTAGAAAGGCCAAGACGGTCTAGAGGGTGCCCTGCTCAGTCTAGTGGCGCACTCCTCACTATGCTCCCTGTGACCTCACAATTAAAATAAACAAATTTAGAGACCTAGCACTCGGACGAAGTAGGATTAAGCTAGAAAAGACAGATCAGTTCAGATTTTACCTGCTCATTGACCTCAAGCCCAGTAGCAATGCCTAACAGGCGCCGGCCCGTGCACTACCCTTGGTCTTCCTACTCAAACCATGCAGCCTGATGGGCTGTACTGGGGGAAGTCATTGTATATTAACAAAAACCTAACCCTTGCCAGAGCCTTCGGACCAGGCATGCTACATGAGTCTCACTGGTCTAATGAGCCAAGCCAAATTCTCTTGGAACTTTAAGTAAAATTATTATTATTATTATTATTATTGTTATTGTTATAAGCCTACTTTTTTTGTATATTGCCTAAACATAACCTAACCCTAAACCCAACCCTAAAACATAGCCTAAATCTAAACCTAACCCTAAACATAACCTAAATTTAAACCTAGCCCTAAACATAACCTAAAACCTAACCCTAAACATAACCTAAACCTAACCCTAAACATAACCTAGCCCTAAACCCAACCCTACGCATAGCCTAAATCTAAACCTAACCCTAACCCTAACCTAGCCCTAAACATAACCTAAACCTAAAACCTAACCCTAAACATAACCTAAACCTAACCCTAAACATAACCTAATCATAAACCCAACCCTACACATAGCCTAAATCTAAACCTAACCCTAAACATAACCTAAATCTAAACCTAGCCCTAAACATAACCTAAACCTAAAACCTAACCCTAAACATAACCTAAACCTAACCCTAAACATAACCTAACCCTAAACCCAACCCTACACATAGCCTAAATCTAAACCTAACCCTAAACATAACCTAAATCTAAACCTAGCCCTAAACATAACCTAAACCTAAAACCCAACCCTAAACATAACCTAAACCTAACCCTAAACCTAACCTAAATCTTAACCTAACCCTAAACACAACCTAAATAAACTATAAAATGAATACTTACCCAAAGGTTATTAAACTAAAAATCGAAGGAAATCTCTCCTCACAACCTTAAAACAAACACAGATTACAAATGTGTCATCAAACCGAACTCTGTATTACCAAAGGGTCATTAAACTAAAAACAAAGGAAATCTCTCCTCACAACCTAAAAACAAATACTTACCAAAGGGTCATTGAACCAAAAATGAAGGAAATCTCTCCTCAAAACCTTAAAAAACACAGATTACAAATGTGTCATCAAGCCAAACTCTCTATTAACAAAGGGTCATTAAGGATATTTCTTCATAAAACCTGAAAAGAATTAAAAAATACTTACCTGGGGAATCACAGCATTAATCCAAACCTAAAATCTAAAAAGAGGAATAAATATTCCCTTTAAAAATCCACTCCCCCTTGGGAATTGACTTAACTGAACATTTAAAATTAAACAAAGGGCGGAGCCTGTTCCTGGACGCCTATATAAGCAGCAGGACAGGGGAAACCATTTCAGAGCTGGAACTGAGGCAAATCTGTGCCTGATGAAGGATCATTCTCTTCCGAAAGGTATTTTTAATATCAATTTTTATTTTAGAAATACTTTTTAATACATAAAATTTAATATTACTTAATTAAACTTAAAGATACATTTACCTTACTGTAACCTTAGGGCTCTTAATTTAATTGAAGGATAGGACACAAGCCTAGGAATGATCAACCTAAGGCGGGCCACCTCAGAAGAGGGTGTATAGTGTTTAAAAGGCCGAAACACCCTATGACTCTGAGGCACACTACTGATGATGTGTCCTTAAATTACTTAAATAACAGATCCCATTTGGACTTCCTGTTCTAATAATACTAATCATGTAAATTATTTCAAGTAGTAATAATAAAAAAATAAAAAAAATATTATAAAATACCAAAACTATTTTAAACAAAACCTTAGGGACCTAATACTCAATTAAAATGTCTTCACACCCATTCGCTCCCTAGTTAAACAATAACTTTAGGGAGAGGGAATGGGTGAGCTAGAAAGGCCAAGACGGTCTAGAGGGTGCCCTGCTCAGTCTAGTGGCGCACTCCTCACTATGCTCCCTGTGACCTCACATTTAAAATAAACAACTTTAGAGACTTAATACTCATGTAAATATGTCTTCACACCCATTCGCTCCCTAGTTAAACATTAACTTTAGGGAGAGGGAATGGGTGAGCTAGAAAGGCCAAGACGGTCTAGAGGGTGCCCTGCTCAGTCTAGTGGCGCACTCCTCACTATGCTCCCTGTGACCTCACAATTAAAATAAACAAATTTAGAGACTTAATACTCATGTAAATATGTCTTCACACCCATTCGCTCCCTAGTTAAACATTAACTTTAGGGAGAGGGAATGGGTGAGCTAGAAAGGCCAAGACGGTCTAGAGGGTGCCCTGCTCAGTCTAGTGGCGCACTCCTCACTATGCTCCCTGTGACCTCACAATTAAAATAAACAAATTTAGAGACTTAATACTCATGTAAATATGTCTTCACACCCATTCGCTCCCTAGTTAAACATTAACTTTAGGGAGAGGGAATGGGTGAGCTAGAAAGGCCAAGACGGTCTAGAGGGTGCCCTGCTCAGTCTAGTGGCGCACTCCTCACTATGCTCCCTGTGACCTCACAATTAAAATAAACAAATTTAGAGACCTAGCACTCGGACGAAGTAGGATTAAGCTAGAAAAGACAGATCAGTTCAGATTTTACCTGCTCATTGACCTCAAGCCCAGTAGCAATGCCTAACAGGCGCCGGCCCGTGCACTACCCTTGGTCTTCCTACTCAAACCATGCAGCCTGATGGGCTGTACTGGGGGAAGTCATTGTATATTAACAAAAACCTAACCCTTGCCAGAGCCTTCGGACCAGGCATGCTACATGAGTCTCACTGGTCTAATGAGCCAAGCCAAATTCTCTTGGAACTTTAAGTAAAATTATTATTATTATTATTATTATTGTTATTGTTATAAGCCTACTTTTTTTGTATATTGCCTAAACATAACCTAACCCTAAACCCAACCCTAAAACATAGCCTAAATCTAAACCTAACCCTAAACATAACCTAAATTTAAACCTAGCCCTAAACATAACCTAAAACCTAACCCTAAACATAACCTAAACCTAACCCTAAACATAACCTAGCCCTAAACCCAACCCTACGCATAGCCTAAATCTAAACCTAACCCTAACCCTAACCTAGCCCTAAACATAACCTAAACCTAAAACCTAACCCTAAACATAACCTAAACCTAACCCTAAACATAACCTAATCATAAACCCAACCCTACACATAGCCTAAATCTAAACCTAACCCTAAACATAACCTAAATCTAAACCTAGCCCTAAACATAACCTAAACCTAAAACCTAACCCTAAACATAACCTAAACCTAACCCTAAACATAACCTAACCCTAAACCCAACCCTACACATAGCCTAAATCTAAACCTAACCCTAAACATAACCTAAATCTAAACCTAGCCCTAAACATAACCTAAACCTAAAACCCAACCCTAAACATAACCTAAACCTAACCCTAAACCTAACCTAAATCTTAACCTAACCCTAAACACAACCTAAATAAACTATAAAATGAATACTTACCCAAAGGTTATTAAACTAAAAATCGAAGGAAATCTCTCCTCACAACCTTAAAACAAACACAGATTACAAATGTGTCATCAAACCGAACTCTGTATTACCAAAGGGTCATTAAACTAAAAACAAAGGAAATCTCTCCTCACAACCTAAAAACAAATACTTACCAAAGGGTCATTGAACCAAAAATGAAGGAAATCTCTCCTCAAAACCTTAAAAAACACAGATTACGAATGTGTCATCAAGCCAAACTCTCTATTAACAAAGGGTCATTAAGGATATTTCTTCATAAAACCTGAAAAGAATTAAAAAATACTTACCTGGGGAATCACAGCATTAATCCAAACCTAAAATCTAAAAAGAGGAATAAATATTCCCTTTAAAAATCCACTCCCCCTTGGGAATTGACTTAACTGAACATTTAAAATTAAACAAAGGGCGGAGCCTGTTCCTGGACGCCTATATAAGCAGCAGGACAGGGGAAACCATTTCAGAGCTGGAACTGAGGCAAATCTGTGCCTGATGAAGGATCATTCTCTTCCGAAAGGTATTTTTAATATCAATTTTTATTTTAGAAATACTTTTTAATACATAAAATTTAATATTACTTAATTAAACTTAAAGATACATTTACCTTACTGTAACCTTAGGGCTCTTAATTTAATTGAAGGATAGGACACAAGCCTAGGAATGATCAACCTAAGGCGGGCCACCTCAGAAGAGGGTGTATAGTGTTTAAAAGGCCGAAACACCCTATGACTCTGAGGCACACTACTGATGATGTGTCCTTAAATTACTTAAATAACAGATCCCATTTGGACTTCCTGTTCTAATAATACTAATCATGTAAATTATTTCAAGTAGTAATAATAAAAAAATAAAAAAAATATTATAAAATACCAAAACTATTTTAAACAAAACCTTAGGGACCTAATACTCAATTAAAATGTCTTCACACCCATTCGCTCCCTAGTTAAACAATAACTTTAGGGAGAGGGAATGGGTGAGCTAGAAAGGCCAAGACGGTCTAGAGGGTGCCCTGCTCAGTCTAGTGGCGCACTCCTCACTATGCTCCCTGTGACCTCACATTTAAAATAAACAACTTTAGAGACTTAATACTCATGTAAATATGTCTTCACACCCATTCGCTCCCTAGTTAAACATTAACTTTAGGGAGAGGGAATGGGTGAGCTAGAAAGGCCAAGACGGTCTAGAGGGTGCCCTGCTCAGTCTAGTGGCGCACTCCTCACTATGCTCCCTGTGACCTCACAATTAAAATAAACAAATTTAGAGACTTAATACTCATGTAAATATGTCTTCACACCCATTCGCTCCCTAGTTAAACATTAACTTTAGGGAGAGGGAATGGGTGAGCTAGAAAGGCCAAGACGGTCTAGAGGGTGCCCTGCTCAGTCTAGTGGCGCACTCCTCACTATGCTCCCTGTGACCTCACAATTAAAATAAACAAATTTAGAGACTTAATACTCATGTAAATATGTCTTCACACCCATTCGCTCCCTAGTTAAACATTAACTTTAGGGAGAGGGAATGGGTGAGCTAGAAAGGCCAAGACGGTCTAGAGGGTGCCCTGCTCAGTCTAGTGGCGCACTCCTCACTATGCTCCCTGTGACCTCACAATTAAAATAAACAAATTTAGAGACCTAGCACTCGGACGAAGTAGGATTAAGCTAGAAAAGACAGATCAGTTCAGATTTTACCTGCTCATTGACCTCAAGCCCAGTAGCAATGCCTAACAGGCGCCGGCCCGTGCACTACCCTTGGTCTTCCTACTCAAACCATGCAGCCTGATGGGCTGTACTGGGGGAAGTCATTGTATATTAACAAAAACCTAACCCTTGCCAGAGCCTTCGGACCAGGCATGCTACATGAGTCTCACTGGTCTAATGAGCCAAGCCAAATTCTCTTGGAACTTTAAGTAAAATTATTATTATTATTATTATTATTGTTATTGTTATAAGCCTACTTTTTTTGTATATTGCCTAAACATAACCTAACCCTAAACCCAACCCTAAAACATAGCCTAAATCTAAACCTAACCCTAAACATAACCTAAATTTAAACCTAGCCCTAAACATAACCTAAAACCTAACCCTAAACATAACCTAAACCTAACCCTAAACATAACCTAGCCCTAAACCCAACCCTACGCATAGCCTAAATCTAAACCTAACCCTAACCCTAACCTAGCCCTAAACATAACCTAAACCTAAAACCTAACCCTAAACATAACCTAAACCTAACCCTAAACATAACCTAATCATAAACCCAACCCTACACATAGCCTAAATCTAAACCTAACCCTAAACATAACCTAAATCTAAACCTAGCCCTAAACATAACCTAAACCTAAAACCTAACCCTAAACATAACCTAAACCTAACCCTAAACATAACCTAACCCTAAACCCAACCCTACACATAGCCTAAATCTAAACCTAACCCTAAACATAACCTAAATCTAAACCTAGCCCTAAACATAACCTAAACCTAAAACCCAACCCTAAACATAACCTAAACCTAACCCTAAACCTAACCTAAATCTTAACCTAACCCTAAACACAACCTAAATAAACTATAAAATGAATACTTACCCAAAGGTTATTAAACTAAAAATCGAAGGAAATCTCTCCTCACAACCTTAAAACAAACACAGATTACAAATGTGTCATCAAACCGAACTCTGTATTACCAAAGGGTCATTAAACTAAAAACAAAGGAAATCTCTCCTCACAACCTAAAAACAAATACTTACCAAAGGGTCATTGAACCAAAAATGAAGGAAATCTCTCCTCAAAACCTTAAAAAACACAGATTACGAATGTGTCATCAAGCCAAACTCTCTATTAACAAAGGGTCATTAAGGATATTTCTTCATAAAACCTGAAAAGAATTAAAAAATACTTACCTGGGGAATCACAGCATTAATCCAAACCTAAAATCTAAAAAGAGGAATAAATATTCCCTTTAAAAATCCACTCCCCCTTGGGAATTGACTTAACTGAACATTTAAAATTAAACAAAGGGCGGAGCCTGTTCCTGGACGCCTATATAAGCAGCAGGACAGGGGAAACCATTTCAGAGCTGGAACTGAGGCAAATCTGTGCCTGATGAAGGATCATTCTCTTCCGAAAGGTATTTTTAATATCAATTTTTATTTTAGAAATACTTTTTAATACATAAAATTTAATATTACTTAATTAAACTTAAAGATACATTTACCTTACTGTAACCTTAGGGCTCTTAATTTAATTGAAGGATAGGACACAAGCCTAGGAATGATCAACCTAAGGCGGGCCACCTCAGAAGAGGGTGTATAGTGTTTAAAAGGCCGAAACACCCTATGACTCTGAGGCACACTACTGATGATGTGTCCTTAAATTACTTAAATAACAGATCCCATTTGGACTTCCTGTTCTAATAATACTAATCATGTAAATTATTTCAAGTAGTAATAATAAAAAAATAAAAAAAATATTATAAAATACCAAAACTATTTTAAACAAAACCTTAGGGACCTAATACTCAATTAAAATGTCTTCACACCCATTCGCTCCCTAGTTAAACAATAACTTTAGGGAGAGGGAATGGGTGAGCTAGAAAGGCCAAGACGGTCTAGAGGGTGCCCTGCTCAGTCTAGTGGCGCACTCCTCACTATGCTCCCTGTGACCTCACATTTAAAATAAACAACTTTAGAGACTTAATACTCATGTAAATATGTCTTCACACCCATTCGCTCCCTAGTTAAACATTAACTTTAGGGAGAGGGAATGGGTGAGCTAGAAAGGCCAAGACGGTCTAGAGGGTGCCCTGCTCAGTCTAGTGGCGCACTCCTCACTATGCTCCCTGTGACCTCACAATTAAAATAAACAAATTTAGAGACTTAATACTCATGTAAATATGTCTTCACACCCATTCGCTCCCTAGTTAAACATTAACTTTAGGGAGAGGGAATGGGTGAGCTAGAAAGGCCAAGACGGTCTAGAGGGTGCCCTGCTCAGTCTAGTGGCGCACTCCTCACTATGCTCCCTGTGACCTCACAATTAAAATAAACAAATTTAGAGACTTAATACTCATGTAAATATGTCTTCACACCCATTCGCTCCCTAGTTAAACATTAACTTTAGGGAGAGGGAATGGGTGAGCTAGAAAGGCCAAGACGGTCTAGAGGGTGCCCTGCTCAGTCTAGTGGCGCACTCCTCACTATGCTCCCTGTGACCTCACAATTAAAATAAACAAATTTAGAGACCTAGCACTCGGACGAAGTAGGATTAAGCTAGAAAAGACAGATCAGTTCAGATTTTACCTGCTCATTGACCTCAAGCCCAGTAGCAATGCCTAACAGGCGCCGGCCCGTGCACTACCCTTGGTCTTCCTACTCAAACCATGCAGCCTGATGGGCTGTACTGGGGGAAGTCATTGTATATTAACAAAAACCTAACCCTTGCCAGAGCCTTCGGACCAGGCATGCTACATGAGTCTCACTGGTCTAATGAGCCAAGCCAAATTCTCTTGGAACTTTAAGTAAAATTATTATTATTATTATTATTATTGTTATTGTTATAAGCCTACTTTTTTTGTATATTGCCTAAACATAACCTAACCCTAAACCCAACCCTAAAACATAGCCTAAATCTAAACCTAACCCTAAACATAACCTAAATTTAAACCTAGCCCTAAACATAACCTAAAACCTAACCCTAAACATAACCTAAACCTAACCCTAAACATAACCTAGCCCTAAACCCAACCCTACGCATAGCCTAAATCTAAACCTAACCCTAACCCTAACCTAGCCCTAAACATAACCTAAACCTAAAACCTAACCCTAAACATAACCTAAACCTAACCCTAAACATAACCTAATCATAAACCCAACCCTACACATAGCCTAAATCTAAACCTAACCCTAAACATAACCTAAATCTAAACCTAGCCCTAAACATAACCTAAACCTAAAACCTAACCCTAAACATAACCTAAACCTAACCCTAAACATAACCTAACCCTAAACCCAACCCTACACATAGCCTAAATCTAAACCTAACCCTAAACATAACCTAAATCTAAACCTAGCCCTAAACATAACCTAAACCTAAAACCCAACCCTAAACATAACCTAAACCTAACCCTAAACCTAACCTAAATCTTAACCTAACCCTAAACACAACCTAAATAAACTATAAAATGAATACTTACCCAAAGGTTATTAAACTAAAAATCGAAGGAAATCTCTCCTCACAACCTTAAAACAAACACAGATTACAAATGTGTCATCAAACCGAACTCTGTATTACCAAAGGGTCATTAAACTAAAAACAAAGGAAATCTCTCCTCACAACCTAAAAACAAATACTTACCAAAGGGTCATTGAACCAAAAATGAAGGAAATCTCTCCTCAAAACCTTAAAAAACACAGATTACGAATGTGTCATCAAGCCAAACTCTCTATTAACAAAGGGTCATTAAGGATATTTCTTCATAAAACCTGAAAAGAATTAAAAAATACTTACCTGGGGAATCACAGCATTAATCCAAACCTAAAATCTAAAAAGAGGAATAAATATTCCCTTTAAAAATCCACTCCCCCTTGGGAATTGACTTAACTGAACATTTAAAATTAAACAAAGGGCGGAGCCTGTTCCTGGACGCCTATATAAGCAGCAGGACAGGGGAAACCATTTCAGAGCTGGAACTGAGGCAAATCTGTGCCTGATGAAGGATCATTCTCTTCCGAAAGGTATTTTTAATATCAATTTTTATTTTAGAAATACTTTTTAATACATAAAATTTAATATTACTTAATTAAACTTAAAGATACATTTACCTTACTGTAACCTTAGGGCTCTTAATTTAATTGAAGGATAGGACACAAGCCTAGGAATGATCAACCTAAGGCGGGCCACCTCAGAAGAGGGTGTATAGTGTTTAAAAGGCCGAAACACCCTATGACTCTGAGGCACACTACTGATGATGTGTCCTTAAATTACTTAAATAACAGATCCCATTTGGACTTCCTGTTCTAATAATACTAATCATGTAAATTATTTCAAGTAGTAATAATAAAAAAATAAAAAAAATATTATAAAATACCAAAACTATTTTAAACAAAACCTTAGGGACCTAATACTCAATTAAAATGTCTTCACACCCATTCGCTCCCTAGTTAAACAATAACTTTAGGGAGAGGGAATGGGTGAGCTAGAAAGGCCAAGACGGTCTAGAGGGTGCCCTGCTCAGTCTAGTGGCGCACTCCTCACTATGCTCCCTGTGACCTCACAATTAAAATAAACAAATTTAGAGACCTAGCACTCGGACGAAGTAGGATTAAGCTAGAAAAGACAGATCAGTTCAGATTTTACCTGCTCATTGACCTCAAGCCCAGTAGCAATGCCTAACAGGCGCCGGCCCGTGCACTACCCTTGGTCTTCCTACTCAAACCATGCAGCCTGATGGGCTGTACTGGGGGAAGTCATTGTATATTAACAAAAACCTAACCCTTGCCAGAGCCTTCGGACCAGGCATGCTACATGAGTCTCACTGGTCTAATGAGCCAAGCCAAATTCTCTTGGAACTTTAAGTAAAATTATTATTATTATTATTATTATTGTTATTGTTATAAGCCTACTTTTTTTGTATATTGCCTAAACATAACCTAACCCTAAACCCAACCCTAAAACATAGCCTAAATCTAAACCTAACCCTAAACATAACCTAAATTTAAACCTAGCCCTAAACATAACCTAAAACCTAACCCTAAACATAACCTAAACCTAACCCTAAACATAACCTAGCCCTAAACCCAACCCTACGCATAGCCTAAATCTAAACCTAACCCTAACCCTAACCTAGCCCTAAACATAACCTAAACCTAAAACCTAACCCTAAACATAACCTAAACCTAACCCTAAACATAACCTAATCATAAACCCAACCCTACACATAGCCTAAATCTAAACCTAACCCTAAACATAACCTAAATCTAAACCTAGCCCTAAACATAACCTAAACCTAAAACCTAACCCTAAACATAACCTAAACCTAACCCTAAACATAACCTAACCCTAAACCCAACCCTACACATAGCCTAAATCTAAACCTAACCCTAAACATAACCTAAATCTAAACCTAGCCCTAAACATAACCTAAACCTAAAACCCAACCCTAAACATAACCTAAACCTAACCCTAAACCTAACCTAAATCTTAACCTAACCCTAAACACAACCTAAATAAACTATAAAATGAATACTTACCCAAAGGTTATTAAACTAAAAATCGAAGGAAATCTCTCCTCACAACCTTAAAACAAACACAGATTACAAATGTGTCATCAAACCGAACTCTGTATTACCAAAGGGTCATTAAACTAAAAACAAAGGAAATCTCTCCTCACAACCTAAAAACAAATACTTACCAAAGGGTCATTGAACCAAAAATGAAGGAAATCTCTCCTCAAAACCTTAAAAAACACAGATTACGAATGTGTCATCAAGCCAAACTCTCTATTAACAAAGGGTCATTAAGGATATTTCTTCATAAAACCTGAAAAGAATTAAAAAATACTTACCTGGGGAATCACAGCATTAATCCAAACCTAAAATCTAAAAAGAGGAATAAATATTCCCTTTAAAAATCCACTCCCCCTTGGGAATTGACTTAACTGAACATTTAAAATTAAACAAAGGGCGGAGCCTGTTCCTGGACGCCTATATAAGCAGCAGGACAGGGGAAACCATTTCAGAGCTGGAACTGAGGCAAATCTGTGCCTGATGAAGGATCATTCTCTTCCGAAAGGTATTTTTAATATCAATTTTTATTTTAGAAATACTTTTTAATACATAAAATTTAATATTACTTAATTAAACTTAAAGATACATTTACCTTACTGTAACCTTAGGGCTCTTAATTTAATTGAAGGATAGGACACAAGCCTAGGAATGATCAACCTAAGGCGGGCCACCTCAGAAGAGGGTGTATAGTGTTTAAAAGGCCGAAACACCCTATGACTCTGAGGCACACTACTGATGATGTGTCCTTAAATTACTTAAATAACAGATCCCATTTGGACTTCCTGTTCTAATAATACTAATCATGTAAATTATTTCAAGTAGTAATAATAAAAAAATAAAAAAAATATTATAAAATACCAAAACTATTTTAAACAAAACCTTAGGGACCTAATACTCAATTAAAATGTCTTCACACCCATTCGCTCCCTAGTTAAACAATAACTTTAGGGAGAGGGAATGGGTGAGCTAGAAAGGCCAAGACGGTCTAGAGGGTGCCCTGCTCAGTCTAGTGGCGCACTCCTCACTATGCTCCCTGTGACCTCACATTTAAAATAAACAACTTTAGAGACTTAATACTCATGTAAATATGTCTTCACACCCATTCGCTCCCTAGTTAAACATTAACTTTAGGGAGAGGGAATGGGTGAGCTAGAAAGGCCAAGACGGTCTAGAGGGTGCCCTGCTCAGTCTAGTGGCGCACTCCTCACTATGCTCCCTGTGACCTCACAATTAAAATAAACAAATTTAGAGACTTAATACTCATGTAAATATGTCTTCACACCCATTCGCTCCCTAGTTAAACATTAACTTTAGGGAGAGGGAATGGGTGAGCTAGAAAGGCCAAGACGGTCTAGAGGGTGCCCTGCTCAGTCTAGTGGCGCACTCCTCACTATGCTCCCTGTGACCTCACAATTAAAATAAACAAATTTAGAGACTTAATACTCATGTAAATATGTCTTCACACCCATTCGCTCCCTAGTTAAACATTAACTTTAGGGAGAGGGAATGGGTGAGCTAGAAAGGCCAAGACGGTCTAGAGGGTGCCCTGCTCAGTCTAGTGGCGCACTCCTCACTATGCTCCCTGTGACCTCACAATTAAAATAAACAAATTTAGAGACCTAGCACTCGGACGAAGTAGGATTAAGCTAGAAAAGACAGATCAGTTCAGATTTTACCTGCTCATTGACCTCAAGCCCAGTAGCAATGCCTAACAGGCGCCGGCCCGTGCACTACCCTTGGTCTTCCTACTCAAACCATGCAGCCTGATGGGCTGTACTGGGGGAAGTCATTGTATATTAACAAAAACCTAACCCTTGCCAGAGCCTTCGGACCAGGCATGCTACATGAGTCTCACTGGTCTAATGAGCCAAGCCAAATTCTCTTGGAACTTTAAGTAAAATTATTATTATTATTATTATTATTGTTATTGTTATAAGCCTACTTTTTTTGTATATTGCCTAAACATAACCTAACCCTAAACCCAACCCTAAAACATAGCCTAAATCTAAACCTAACCCTAAACATAACCTAAATTTAAACCTAGCCCTAAACATAACCTAAAACCTAACCCTAAACATAACCTAAACCTAACCCTAAACATAACCTAGCCCTAAACCCAACCCTACGCATAGCCTAAATCTAAACCTAACCCTAACCCTAACCTAGCCCTAAACATAACCTAAACCTAAAACCTAACCCTAAACATAACCTAAACCTAACCCTAAACATAACCTAATCATAAACCCAACCCTACACATAGCCTAAATCTAAACCTAACCCTAAACATAACCTAAATCTAAACCTAGCCCTAAACATAACCTAAACCTAAAACCTAACCCTAAACATAACCTAAACCTAACCCTAAACATAACCTAACCCTAAACCCAACCCTACACATAGCCTAAATCTAAACCTAACCCTAAACATAACCTAAATCTAAACCTAGCCCTAAACATAACCTAAACCTAAAACCCAACCCTAAACATAACCTAAACCTAACCCTAAACCTAACCTAAATCTTAACCTAACCCTAAACACAACCTAAATAAACTATAAAATGAATACTTACCCAAAGGTTATTAAACTAAAAATCGAAGGAAATCTCTCCTCACAACCTTAAAACAAACACAGATTACAAATGTGTCATCAAACCGAACTCTGTATTACCAAAGGGTCATTAAACTAAAAACAAAGGAAATCTCTCCTCACAACCTAAAAACAAATACTTACCAAAGGGTCATTGAACCAAAAATGAAGGAAATCTCTCCTCAAAACCTTAAAAAACACAGATTACGAATGTGTCATCAAGCCAAACTCTCTATTAACAAAGGGTCATTAAGGATATTTCTTCATAAAACCTGAAAAGAATTAAAAAATACTTACCTGGGGAATCACAGCATTAATCCAAACCTAAAATCTAAAAAGAGGAATAAATATTCCCTTTAAAAATCCACTCCCCCTTGGGAATTGACTTAACTGAACATTTAAAATTAAACAAAGGGCGGAGCCTGTTCCTGGACGCCTATATAAGCAGCAGGACAGGGGAAACCATTTCAGAGCTGGAACTGAGGCAAATCTGTGCCTGATGAAGGATCATTCTCTTCCGAAAGGTATTTTTAATATCAATTTTTATTTTAGAAATACTTTTTAATACATAAAATTTAATATTACTTAATTAAACTTAAAGATACATTTACCTTACTGTAACCTTAGGGCTCTTAATTTAATTGAAGGATAGGACACAAGCCTAGGAATGATCAACCTAAGGCGGGCCACCTCAGAAGAGGGTGTATAGTGTTTAAAAGGCCGAAACACCCTATGACTCTGAGGCACACTACTGATGATGTGTCCTTAAATTACTTAAATAACAGATCCCATTTGGACTTCCTGTTCTAATAATACTAATCATGTAAATTATTTCAAGTAGTAATAATAAAAAAATAAAAAAAATATTATAAAATACCAAAACTATTTTAAACAAAACCTTAGGGACCTAATACTCAATTAAAATGTCTTCACACCCATTCGCTCCCTAGTTAAACAATAACTTTAGGGAGAGGGAATGGGTGAGCTAGAAAGGCCAAGACGGTCTAGAGGGTGCCCTGCTCAGTCTAGTGGCGCACTCCTCACTATGCTCCCTGTGACCTCACAATTAAAATAAACAAATTTAGAGACCTAGCACTCGGACGAAGTAGGATTAAGCTAGAAAAGACAGATCAGTTCAGATTTTACCTGCTCATTGACCTCAAGCCCAGTAGCAATGCCTAACAGGCGCCGGCCCGTGCACTACCCTTGGTCTTCCTACTCAAACCATGCAGCCTGATGGGCTGTACTGGGGGAAGTCATTGTATATTAACAAAAACCTAACCCTTGCCAGAGCCTTCGGACCAGGCATGCTACATGAGTCTCACTGGTCTAATGAGCCAAGCCAAATTCTCTTGGAACTTTAAGTAAAATTATTATTATTATTATTATTATTGTTATTGTTATAAGCCTACTTTTTTTGTATATTGCCTAAACATAACCTAACCCTAAACCCAACCCTAAAACATAGCCTAAATCTAAACCTAACCCTAAACATAACCTAAATTTAAACCTAGCCCTAAACATAACCTAAAACCTAACCCTAAACATAACCTAAACCTAACCCTAAACATAACCTAGCCCTAAACCCAACCCTACGCATAGCCTAAATCTAAACCTAACCCTAACCCTAACCTAGCCCTAAACATAACCTAAACCTAAAACCTAACCCTAAACATAACCTAAACCTAACCCTAAACATAACCTAATCATAAACCCAACCCTACACATAGCCTAAATCTAAACCTAACCCTAAACATAACCTAAATCTAAACCTAGCCCTAAACATAACCTAAACCTAAAACCTAACCCTAAACATAACCTAAACCTAACCCTAAACATAACCTAACCCTAAACCCAACCCTACACATAGCCTAAATCTAAACCTAACCCTAAACATAACCTAAATCTAACCTAGCCCTAAACATAACCTAAACCTAAAACCCAACCCTAAACATAACCTAAACCTAACCCTAAACCTAACCTAAATCTTAACCTAACCCTAAACACAACCTAAATAAACTATAAAATGAATACTTACCCAAAGGTTATTAAACTAAAAATCGAAGGAAATCTCTCCTCACAACCTTAAAACAAACACAGATTACAAATGTGTCATCAAACCGAACTCTGTATTACCAAAGGGTCATTAAACTAAAAACAAAGGAAATCTCTCCTCACAACCTAAAAACAAATACTTACCAAAGGGTCATTGAACCAAAAATGAAGGAAATCTCTCCTCAAAACCTTAAAAAACACAGATTACGAATGTGTCATCAAGCCAAACTCTCTATTAACAAAGGGTCATTAAGGATATTTCTTCATAAAACCTGAAAAGAATTAAAAAATACTTACCTGGGGAATCACAGCATTAATCCAAACCTAAATCTAAAAAGAGGAATAAATATTCCCTTTAAAAATCCACTCCCCCTTGGGAATTGACTTAACTGAACATTTAAAATTAAACAAAGGGCGGAGCCTGTTCCTGGACGCCTATATAAGCAGCAGGACAGGGGAAACCATTTCAGAGCTGGAACTGAGGCAAATCTGTGCCTGATGAAGGATCATTCTCTTCCGAAAGGTATTTTTAATATCAATTTTTATTTTAGAAATACTTTTTAATACATAAAATTTAATATTACTTAATTAAACTTAAAGATACATTTACCTTACTGTAACCTTAGGGCTCTTAATTTAATTGAAGGATAGGACACAAGCCTAGGAATGATCAACCTAAGGCGGGCCACCTCAGAAGAGGGTGTATAGTGTTTAAAAGGCCGAAACACCCTATGACTCTGAGGCACACTACTGATGATGTGTCCTTAAATTACTTAAATAACAGATCCCATTTGGACTTCCTGTTCTAATAATACTAATCATGTAAATTATTTCAAGTAGTAATAATAAAAAAAATAAAAAAATATTATAAAATACCAAAACTATTTTAAACAAAACCTTAGGGACCTAATACTCAATTAAAATGTCTTCACACCCATTCGCTCCCTAGTTAAACAATAACTTTAGGGAGAGGGAATGGGTGAGCTAGAAAGGCCAGACGGTCTAGAGGGTGCCCTGCTCAGTCTAGTGGCGCACTCCTCACTATGCTCCCTGTGACCTCACATTTAAAATAAACAACTTTAGAGACTTAATACTCATGTAAATATGTCTTCACACCCATTCGCTCCCTAGTTAAACATTAACTTTAGGGAGAGGGAATGGGTGAGCTAGAAAGGCCAAGACGGTCTAGAGGGTGCCCTGCTCAGTCTAGTGGCGCACTCCTCACTATGCTCCCTGTGACCTCACAATTAAAATAAACAAATTTAGAGACTTAATACTCATGTAAATATGTCTTCACACCCATTCGCTCCCTAGTTAAACATTAACTTTAGGGAGAGGGAATGGGTGAGCTAGAAAGGCCAAGACGGTCTAGAGGGTGCCCTGCTCAGTCTAGTGGCGCACTCCTCACTATGCTCCCTGTGACCTCACAATTAAAATAAACAAATTTAGAGACTTAATACTCATGTAAATATGTCTTCACACCCATTCGCTCCCTAGTTAAACATTAACTTTAGGGAGAGGGAATGGGTGAGCTAGAAAGGCCAAGACGGTCTAGAGGGTGCCCTGCTCAGTCTAGTGGCGCACTCCTCACTATGCTCCCTGTGACCTCACAATTAAAATAAACAAATTTAGAGACCTAGCACTCGGACGAAGTAGGATTAAGCTAGAAAAGACAGATCAGTTCAGATTTTACCTGCTCATTGACCTCAAGCCCAGTAGCAATGCCTAACAGGCGCCGGCCCGTGCACTACCCTTGGTCTTCCTACTCAAACCATGCAGCCTGATGGGCTGTACTGGGGGAAGTCATTGTATATTAACAAAAACCTAACCCTTGCCAGAGCCTTCGGACCAGGCATGCTACATGAGTCTCACTGGTCTAATGAGCCAAGCCAAATTCTCTTGGAACTTTAAGTAAAATTATTATTATTATTATTATTATTGTTATTGTTATAAGCCTACTTTTTTTGTATATTGCCTAAACATAACCTAACCCTAAACCCAACCCTAAAACATAGCCTAAATCTAAACCTAACCCTAAACATAACCTAAATTTAAACCTAGCCCTAAACATAACCTAAAACCTAACCCTAAACATAACCTAAACCTAACCCTAAACATAACCTAGCCCTAAACCCAACCCTACGCATAGCCTAAATCTAAACCTAACCCTAACCCTAACCTAGCCCTAAACATAACCTAAACCTAAAAACCTAACCCTAAACATAACCTAAACCTAACCCTAAACATAACCTAATCATAAACCCAACCCTACACATAGCCTAAATCTAAACCTAACCCTAAACATAACCTAAATCTAAACCTAGCCCTAAACATAACCTAAACCTAAAACCTAACCCTAAACATAACCTAAACCTAACCCTAAACATAACCTAACCCTAAACCCAACCCTACACATAGCCTAAATCTAAACCTAACCCTAAACATAACCTAAATCTAAACCTAGCCCTAAACATAACCTAAACCTAAAACCCAACCCTAAACATAACCTAAACCTAACCCTAAACCTAACCTAAATCTTAACCTAACCCTAAACACAACCTAAATAAACTATAAAATGAATACTTACCCAAAGGTTATTAAACTAAAAATCGAAGGAAATCTCTCCTCACAACCTTAAAACAAACACAGATTACAAATGTGTCATCAAACCGAACTCTGTATTACCAAAGGGTCATTAAACTAAAAACAAAGGAAATCTCTCCTCACAACCTAAAAACAAATACTTACCAAAGGGTCATTGAACCAAAAATGAAGGAAATCTCTCCTCAAAACCTTAAAAAACACAGATTACGAATGTGTCATCAAGCCAAACTCTCTATTAACAAAGGGTCATTAAGGATATTTCTTCATAAAACCTGAAAAGAATTAAAAAATACTTACCTGGGGAATCACAGCATTAATCCAAACCTAAAATCTAAAAAGAGGAATAAATATTCCCTTTAAAAATCCACTCCCCCTTGGGAATTGACTTAACTGAACATTTAAAATTAAACAAAGGGCGGAGCCTGTTCCTGGACGCCTATATAAGCAGCAGGACAGGGGAAACCATTTCAGAGCTGGAACTGAGGCAAATCTGTGCCTGATGAAGGATCATTCTCTTCCGAAAGGTATTTTTAATATCAATTTTTATTTTAGAAATACTTTTTAATACATAAAATTTAATATTACTTAATTAAACTTAAAGATACATTTACCTTACTGTAACCTTAGGGCTCTTAATTTAATTGAAGGATAGGACACAAGCCTAGGAATGATCAACCTAAGGCGGGCCACCTCAGAAGAGGGTGTATAGTGTTTAAAAGGCCGAAACACCCTATGACTCTGAGGCACACTACTGATGATGTGTCCTTAAATTACTTAAATAACAGATCCCATTTGGACTTCCTGTTCTAATAATACTAATCATGTAAATTATTTCAAGTAGTAATAATAAAAAAATAAAAAAAATATTATAAAATACCAAAACTATTTTAAACAAAACCTTAGGGACCTAATACTCAATTAAAATGTCTTCACACCCATTCGCTCCCTAGTTAAACAATAACTTTAGGGAGAGGGAATGGGTGAGCTAGAAAGGCCAAGACGGTCTAGAGGGTGCCC
>NW_026040105.1:32500-35000 GCF_023375975.1 Astyanax mexicanus | reverse complement strand
GTTTTTCAAAGGGGTGCCGTCGGACTGTTGAGGAGAGTGGCAATCTATAGGGGTCCAAGCACTGGAGATGATTCTCCATTCATTTCTAAGCATGGCAGAGCTTAAATAAAGCCCCATTAATAGTTCCAAAGTGGATTTTTGGACACTATAACACGGACCCGATCCTACCCGACCATGAAGCTCCGCAGGTCGGCCTCCGTCCCGCCCCCCGCCCCCCAGGCGGTACGGAGGAAAAACCAAACTTCCAGAGACGGTTCCAGGGGGGGTATCTCTTTTATTATTTTGACCCGATCGAATGGACTACCAAGCCCGCCTGGGTAGGCAACCGCGCGGCCCTCCGTGGCCACTGTGCGCGGTGCGTTCCTACCCGACCCAGCGGGTTAGCCTCCAGGGGGGTCCTCCGTCAGGGGGAGGACCTTTCCGAACCTATCCGAGGGAGTCGTAGACGGCCCGTCTATATCGCAATCTGCCCTAACACGATAACCGGTCGGCCCGGAGCCGTCGGACTCGATGCCTCGGTGGTCCTCGCGGCCCCCGAGCTCCAGCACCCGGCTTCAAAAAGCTCCGGACCCCCGGTTTCGGAACGAGCGTTTCCTTGTTATCCCCGAAGCAAGCGGGAACTCGCGCAGCGGAGTTGCCACACTAATTTCCACTGGGAGCAATGAGGGGTGAGCTCGGACGAGCCTCTCCGCCCGTCCCCCCCTCCCCGGGGGGTTCTTCGGACGGTACGGGGCCGATCCCTCTCCCCTCTAAGAACCAATGGTTTTTTCTGTGACAAAAACCACTCGCAGCAACCTGGTTGATCCTGCCAGTAACATATGCTTGTCTCAAAGATTAAGCCATGCAGGTCTAAGTGCACACGGAAGGTACAGTGAAACTGCGAATGGCTCATTAAATCAGTTATGGTTCCTTTGATCGCTCCACACGTTACTCGGATAACTGTGGTAATTCCAGAGCTAATACATGCAAACGAGCGCTGACCGGTCCTCTCTCGGGGGGGCCGGGATGCGTGCATTTATCAGACCCAAAACCCACCCGGGGGGACCCGCGAGGGTTTCCCCCGGCCCTTTGGTGACTCTAGATAACCTCGGGTCGATCGCGCGCCCACCGCGGCGGCGACGTCTCATTCGAATGTCTGCCCTATCAGCTGTCGATGGTAGCATAGGGGGCTACCATGGTGACCACGGGTAACGGGGAATCAGGGTTCGATTCCGGAGAGGGAGCCTGAGAAATGGCTACCACATCCAAGGAAGGCAGCAGGCGCGCAAATTACCCATTACCGACACGGTGAGGTAGTGACGAAAAATAACGATGCAGGTCTCTTTCGAGGCCCTGTAATCGGAATGAACGTATCCTAAACACATGGGTGAGGACCCATTGGAGGGCAAGTCTGGTGCCAGCAGCCGCGGTAATTCCAGCTCCAATAGCGTATATTAAATTTGCTGCAGTTAAAAAGCTCGTAGTTGGACTTCGGGAGTGGGCTGGCGGTCCGCCGCGAGGCGAGCTACCGCCTGTCCCAGACCCTGCCTCCCGGCGCCCCCCGGATGCCCTTGGTTGGGTGTCCGGTCCTCAGGGGTCCGGAGCGTTTACTTTGAAAAAATCAGAGTGTTCAAAGCGGGCACCAAACTCGCCTGAATGCCTGAGCTAGGAATAATGGAATAGGACTCCGGTTCTATTTTGTGGGTTTCCTGAACCAGGGCCATGATTAAGAGGGACGGCCGGGGGCATTCGTATTGCGCCGCTAGAGGTGAAATTCTTGGACCGGCGCAAGACGGACGAAAGCGAAAGCATTTGCCAAGAATGTTTTCATTAATCAAGAACGAAAGTCGGAGGTTCGAAGACGATCAGATACCGTCGTAGTTCCGACCGTAAACTATGCCGACCCGCGATCCGGCGGCGTTATTCCCATGACCCGCCGGGCAGCGTGCGGGGAAACCAGAGTCTTTGGGTTCCGGGGGGAGTATGGTTGCAAAACTGAAACTTAAAGGAATTGACGGAAGGGCACCACCAGGAGTGGAGCCTGCGGCTTAATTTGACTCAACACGGGGAACCTCACCCGGCCCGGACACGGAAAGGATTGACAGACTGATGGCTCTTTCTCGATTCTGTGGGTGGTGGTGCATGGCCGTTCTTAGTTGGTGGAGTGATTTGTCTGGTTAATTCCGATAACGAACGAGATTCCTTCGTGCTAAATAGTTACGCGGCCCCCCGCGGTCGCGGTTAACTTCTTAGAGGGACCAGTGGCGTATAGCCACGCGAGATGGAGCAATAACAGGTCTGTGATGCCCTTAGATGTCCGGGGCTGCACGCGCGCCACAATGGCCGGGCCAGCGTGTGCCTACCCTACGCCGAGAGGCGCGGGTAATCCGCTTAAACCCGTTCGTGACGGGGATTGGGGATTGCAATTATTCCCCATGAACGAGGAATTCCCAGTAAGTGCGGGTCATCAGCTCGCGCTGATTAAGTCCCTGCCCTTTGTACACACCGCCCGTCGCTACTA
>NW_026040105.1:20000-25000 GCF_023375975.1 Astyanax mexicanus | reverse complement strand
ACTTGGTCTACCAGTGGTAGCTCCGAAAAGTCGAAAAAATGACTAAGTCCCACTTGGTCTACCAGTGGTAGGCTCGAAAAGTCGAAAAAATGACTAAGTCCAACTTGGTCTACCAGTGGTAGGCTCGAAAAGTCGAAAAAATGACTAAGTCCAACTTGGTCTACCAGTGGTAGGCTCGAAAAGTTGAAAAAATGACTAAGTCCAACTTGGTCTACCAGTGGTAGGCTCGAAAAGTCGAAAAAATGACTAAGTCCAACTTGGTCTACCAGTGGTAGCTCTGAAAAGTCGAAAAAATGACTAAGTCCAACTTGGTCTACCAGTGGTAGGCTCGAAAAGTTGAAAAAATGACTAAGTCCCACTTGGTCTACCAGTGGTAGGCTCGAAAAGTTGAAAAAATGACTAAGTCCCACTTGGTCTACCAGTGGTAGCTCCGAAAAGTCGAAAAAATGACTAAGTCCCACTTGGTCTACCAGTGGTAGGCTCGAAAAGTCGAAAAAATGACTAAGTCCAACTTGGTCTACCAGTGGTAGGCTCGAAAAGTCGAAAAAATGACTAAGTCCCACTTGGTCTACCAGTGGTAGCTCCGAAAAGTCGAAAAAATGACTAAGTCCAACTTGGTCTACCAGTGGTAGCTCTGAAAAGTCGAAAAAATGACTAAGTCCAACTTGGTCTACCAGTGGTAGGCTCGAAAAGTTGAAAAAATGACTAAGTCCAACTTGGTCTACCAGTGGTAGGCTCGAAAAGTCGAAAAAATGACTAAGTCCAACTTGGTCTACCAGTGGTAGCTCTGAAAAGTCGAAAAAATGACTAAGTCCAACTTGGTCTACCAGTGGTAGGCTCGAAAAGTTGAAAAAATGACTAAGTCCCACTTGGTCTACCAGTGGTAGGCTCGAAAAGTTGAAAAAATGACTAAGTCCAACTTGGTCTACCAGTGGTAGGCTCGAAAAGTTGAAAAAATGACTAAGTCCCACTTGGTCTACCAGTGGTAGGCTCGAAAAGTTGAAAAAATGACTAAGTCCAACTTGGTCTACCAGTGGTAGCTCTGAAAAGTCGAAAAAATGACTAAGTCCAACTTGGTCTACCAGTGGTAGGCTCGAAAAGTTGAAAAAATGACTAAGTCCAACTTGGTCTACCAGTGGTAGGCTCGAAAAGTTGAAAAAATGACTAAGTCCAACTTGGTCTACCAGTGGTAGGCTCGAAAAGTCGAAAAAATGACTAAGTCCAACTTGGTCTACCAGTGGTAGGCTCGAAAAGTTGAAAAAATGACTAAGTCCAACTTGGTCTACCAGTGGTAGCTCTGAAAAGTCGAAAAAATGACTAAGTCCAACTTGGTCTACCAGTGGTAGGCTCGAAAAGTTGAAAAAATGACTAAGTCCAACTTGGTCTACCAGTGGTAGCTCTGAAAAGTCGAAAAAATGACTAAGTCCAACTTGGTCTACCAGTGGTAGGCTCGAAAAGTTGAAAAAATGACTAAGTCCCACTTGGTCTACCAGTGGTAGGCTCGAAAAAGCTGAAAAAATGACTAAGTCCAACTTGGTCTACCAGTGGTAGGCTCGAAAAAGCTGAAAAAATGACTAAGTCCCACTCGGTCTACCAGTGGTAGGTCGAAAAAGTGCGAAATTTTTCTAAGTCCCCACTTTTGGTCTACCATTTCACGCCAAAAACTAGTGAGGGTGGCGAGCTCCAGGATTTCTGACCCCCTTCGCCCGACTCCCTTGCCCGACGAAGGTGCACTCCGGTCGGCCTCGGAGCGAGTTCGCCCGCGCTCTGGAGGATTTTTCGTCGGGGGGTTTTTCAAAGGGGTGCCGTCGGACTGTTGAGGAGAGTGGCAATCTATAGGGGTCCAAGCACTGGAGATGATTCTCCATTCATTTCTAAGCATGGCAGAGCTTAAATAAAGCCCCATTAATAGTTCCAAAGCGGATTTTTGGACACTATAACACGGACCCGATCCTACCCGACCATGAAGCTCCGCAGGTCGGCCTCCGTCCCGCCCCCCGCCCCCCAGGCGGTACGGAGGAAAAACCAAAACTTCCAGAGACGGTTCCAGGGGGGGTATCTCTTTTATTATTTTGACCCGACCGAATGGACTACCGAGCCCGCCTGGGTAGGCAGCCGCGCGGCCCTCCGTGGCCACTGTGCGCGGTGCGTTCCTACCCGACCCAGCGGGTTAGCCTCCAGGGGGGTCCTCCGTCAGGGGGAGGACCTTTCCGAACCTATCCGAGGGAGTCGTAGACGGCCCGTCTATATATCAATCTGCCCTAACACGATAACCGGTCGGCCCGGAGCCGTCGGACTCGGATGCCTCGGGTGGTCCTCGCGCCCAACCGAGCTCCAGCACCCGGCTTCAAAAAGCTCCGGACCCCCGGTTTCGGAACGAGCGTTTCCTTGTTATCCCCGAAGCAAGCGGGAACTCGCGCAGCGGAGTTGCCACACTAATTTCCACTGGGAGCAATGAGGGGTGAGCTCGGACGAGCCTCTCCGCCCGTCCCCCCCTCCCCGGGGGGTCTTCGGACGGTACGGGGCCGATCCCTCTCCCCTCTAAGAACCAATGGTTTTTTCTGTGACAAAAACCACTCGCAGCAACCTGGTTGATCCTGCCAGTAACATATGCTTGTCTCAAAGATTAAGCCATGCAGGTCTAAGTGCACACGGAAGGTACAGTGAAACTGCGAATGGCTCATTAAATCAGTTATGGTTCCTTTGATCGCTCCACACGTTACTCGGATAACTGTGGTAATTCCAGAGCTAATATATGCAAACGAGCGCTGACCGGTCCTCTCTCGGGGGGGCCGGGATGCGTGCATTTATCAGACCCAAAACCCACCCGGGGGGACCCGCGAGGGTTTCCCCCGGCCCTTTGGTGACTCTAGATAACCTCGGGTCGATCGCGCGCCCACCGCGGCGGCGACGTCTCATTCGAATGTCTGCCCTATCAGCTGTCGATGGTAGCATAGGGGGCTACCATGGTGACCACGGGTAACGGGGAATCAGGGTTCGATTCCGGAGAGGGAGCCTGAGAAATGGCTACCACATCCAAGGAAGGCAGCAGGCGCGCAAATTACCCATTACCGACACGGTGAGGTAGTGACGAAAAATAACGATGCAGGTCTCTTTCGAGGCCCTGTAATCGGAATGAACGTATCCTAAACACATGGGTGAGGACCCATTGGAGGGCAAGTCTGGTGCCAGCAGCCGCGGTAATTCCAGCTCCAATAGCGTATATTAAATTTGCTGCAGTTAAAAAGCTCGTAGTTGGACTTCGGGAGTGGGCTGGCGGTCCGCCGCGAGGCGAGCTACCGCCTGTCCCAGACCCTGCCTCCCGGCGCCCCCCGGATGCCCTTGGTTGGGTGTCCGGTCCTCAGGGGTCCGGAGCGTTTACTTTGAAAAAATCAGAGTGTTCAAAGCGGGCACCAAACTCGCCTGAATGCCTGAGCTAGGAATAATGGAATAGGACTCCGGTTCTATTTTGTGGGTTTCCTGAACCAGGGCCATGATTAAGAGGGACGGCCGGGGGCATTCGTATTGCGCCGCTAGAGGTGAAATTCTTGGACCGGCGCAAGACGGACGAAAGCGAAAGCATTTGCCAAGAATGTTTTCATTAATCAAGAACGAAAGTCGGAGGTTCGAAGACGATCAGATACCGTCGTAGTTCCGACCGTAAACTATGCCGACCCGCGATCCGGCGGCGTTATTCCCATGACCCGCCGGGCAGCGTGCGGGGAAACCAGAGTCTTTGGGTTCCGGGGGGAGTATGGTTGCAAAACTGAAACTTAAAGGAATTGACGGAAGGGCACCACCAGGAGTGGAGCCTGCGGCTTAATTTGACTCAACACGGGGAACCTCACCCGGCCCGGACACGGAAAGGATTGACAGACTGATGGCTCTTTCTCGATTCTGTGGGTGGTGGTGCATGGCCGTTCTTAGTTGGTGGAGTGATTTGTCTGGTTAATTCCGATAACGAACGAGATTCCTTCGTGCTAAATAGTTACGCGGCCCCCCGCGGTCGCGGTTAACTTCTTAGAGGGACCAGTGGCGTATAGCCACGCGAGATGGAGCAATAACAGGTCTGTGATGCCCTTAGATGTCCGGGGCTGCACGCGCGCCACAATGGCCGGGCCAGCGTGTGCCTACCCTACGCCGAGAGGCGCGGGTAATCCGCTTAAACCCGTTCGTGACGGGGATTGGGGATTGCAATTATTCCCCATGAACGAGGAATTCCCAGTAAGTGCGGGTCATCAGCTCGCGCTGATTAAGTCCCTGCCCTTTGTACACACCGCCCGTCGCTACTACCGATTGGATGGTTATGTGAGGTCCTCGGATCGGCCACGCCGGGGCTCCTTCGCGGGGCCTTGGTGCTGTGCTGAAAAGTCGATCGAACTTGATCATCTAGAGGAAGTAAAAGTCGTAACAAGGTTTCCGTAGGTGAACCTGCGGAAGGATCATTACCGGGACTTGGGTTGGTAGTGCCTCCCAGTAGGCGCGACTCCCATTTCCACAAACAAAAAATGTTCAAGCCACGGCCCGACGTTGGGAACTACAGGGATTCCCTTCGGCCTTTTAATGACTTGATCGAAAAAAACGGTGTCCTGAGCAAAAAAACGTGTTTTACGGCCAAAGGGAGACGGGTACCTGGCCCCCGAAGTCCGTCTGCGGGGTTTCTTACTCCGGAGGCGGCTCGGCGGCGCGGTTTGATGACCCCGAGTTCGCTTAGGCGTTCCGGGGCGCCCGTACCCGCGGCTGCCGTAAAACATTATTTCAAACCGTCACTTTTTGTGTCTGTTGGTTACATGGCTTCGAAACAAAAACAACCATAAAGAGTACAACTCTTAGCGGTGGATCACTTGGCTCGTGCGTCGATGAAGAACGCAGCCAGCTGCGAGAACTAATGTGAATTGCAGGACACATTGATCATCGACACTTTGAACGCACATTGCGGCCCCGGGTCAATCCCGGGGCCACGCCTGTCTGAGGGTCGCTATTCCAATCTATCGGACCTT
>NW_026040105.1:12500-15000 GCF_023375975.1 Astyanax mexicanus | reverse complement strand
AAGGGCTGTGTGAAACGTCTTGTCTCACGTAAGTCACTTAAGGTGCGGGTGACTGGCACCAGAGGTTCAGGTAGGGCGAAGGTAAGAACAGCTACCTTCAGCAGGTGCCAACAGCTTTTTAGGAACGACCCAGCCCGCCTAGCAAAAGAAATCCTAGACGGAGCTGTCTCAGCCGTCTGCCCCATTTCCCTCACAGCTGTTGAGGCCGCATATAAAGCAAAATGGGAGGTTCCAGGATTCTTTGGTGGGCTGGGAAGGTTCCTGACCGAGAGAGACGCGGACAACAGTCCCTTTGAATCGGCTCTCACGGCGATGGAGGTATTGGAAAACCTTCGAGCCATGTCGAGCGATTCCGCACCAGGCCCAGACGGTATAAAAAAGCAGTTCTTGCTTGAATGGGATCCTGAGTGCGAGAAGGTCACACGTATGTTCAACGTGTGGATGTTCACCGGAGTCGTACCGATGTGCTTTAAGCGGTGTCGAACGGTATTGATTCCCAAGACTGGGAACGGGGCGGCAATGGAGATCGGCAGTTGGCGGCCGATCACCATCGGTTCCACAGTCTTGAGGCTCTTCACGAAGGTGATCCACAGTAGACTCGTGAGAGGGTGCTCGGTTCACTGCCGTCAGAGGGGGTTTATCAACGCCCCCGGCTGTTCTGAGAACATTGAGGTACTGCAAGGCCTCATAAGACGGAGCACAGAAGAGCACAGCCAACTTGCAGTGGTATTCATTGACATCGCTAGGGCATTCGACTCTATCTCTCATGAACATATCTGGTATGTTCTGCAGGAGAGAGGTGTGGACACCCACATAATAGGAGTGATCCGCGACTCCTACAAACAAAGCGTGACAAAGATTGAAATCGGAGACCAGTCCACCTCCGAGATCTCTCTCAGAGTGGGTGTCAAGCAGGGAGACTCCTTGTCACCATTGCTCTTTAATTTGGCAATGAACCCCCTCATTGCATACTTGGAAACCCACGGACAGGGATTCAGTGTGCTAGACACAACACTCTCTGTGTTGGCGTTTGCAGATGATTTGGTGGTTGTATCTGATTCATGGCAGGGAATGGCCTCCAACCTGCAAATCCTTGAAGATTTCTGCCGGCGCGGGGGGCTGAGGCTTCAGCCCTCTAAATGTCATGGTTTTCTGATGTCCTATAAGTCCAGGGTGCGGTGCCTCAATAGTTGCCCGCCGTGGAGAGTAGAAGGGGCGGCTCTCCATATGACTTGTCCCGGAGAGGCAGTGAGGTACCTGGGCATTTCGGTGTCACCCTGGCTCGGATTGAAGAAGCCTGACATAGTTGGTCGGATTTCTGATTGGGTGAACAGGATTGGCAAGGCCAAACTCAAGCCGACTCAGAAGGTCTCCATTCTGATTAGGCATGCCATACCTCGGGTCATTTACGCTGCCGATCACTGCGATCTTGGTCTAGTCACTCTGAATGCCGCGGATGGGATAATCAGGAAGGCTGTGAAGAACTGGCTGCATCTTCCTATGTCGACCTGTGACGGGCTTTTATACGCACAGCACAAGGATGGTGGCCTTGGCGTGCAGAAACTAGGCCGTCTCATCCCATCCATCCAAGCCAGGCGTTTGTACCGCTTGGCTGGGTCATCAGATGTTACGACCAGAAATCTCATGAGCACAGAGAAGGCATTTTCCAAGTTCAAAGCAATCTGGAAGAGGGCTGGAGGCATCCTTGAAGACCTGCCGAGTTTCAGCTCTGCAGGTGCTCAGGTTCCGAAGGGCGAGTCATCCAGCCCCGTGATCCAGCGATGCCTGAAACCGTGTGACTGGAGGAAGGAGGAATTTCTCAAGTGGGCTAGTCTACCGGTCCAAGGGGTGGGTGTGCGTGGGTTTGGTGGTAGCAGTGCCAGTAATGCTTGGCTCGCCGTTCCCACTGGGATGCGGCAGCGGCATTACATTGCGGCGCTGATGCTCCGGGCTAACGTGTACCCTACCTTGGAGTTTAGGAGTAGGGGGAGGGTCAAGGTATCCTCTCTCTGTAGGCGATGCTCTTTGAGTCTGGAATCCGCCTCTCATATCCTGAGTGTCTGCCCGTCCACTCAGAGGTCCAGGATTAGAAGGCACCACAGAGTTTGTGACCTCCTTGCTGCCGAAGCGGAGCGATGGGACTGGGACGTTCACCGGGAAAAGTCCTTCAGGGCGGCCAATGGCGCCCTGTTGCGGCCGGACCTGGTGTTCGTTCGAGGCAGTGAAGCCAAGGTAGTGGACGTCACGGTGAGGTTTGAGTACGAGGATGACACTCTCCCCAATGCCGCCAAGGAAAAATCCTCACATTACTCCTGCTTGACGAATACGATTGTTGACTCACTCGGGGTGAGTTCGGTAGAGTACTTCGGGTTCCCATTGGGAGCTAGGGGGCTCTGGCCGCGCTCTAACGAGGCACTGCTCAGGACTCTGGGTCTTCCCTCCGTGAGGAGGAAGACATTTTCCAGACTGGTCAGTAGAAGGACCCTACTGTACTCCCTAG
>NW_026040105.1:2500-7500 GCF_023375975.1 Astyanax mexicanus | reverse complement strand
AAAAATGACTAAGTCCAACTTGGTCTACCAGTGGTAGGCTCGAAAAGTTGAAAAAATGACTAAGTCCAACTTGGTCTACCAGTGGTAGCTCTGAAAAGTCGAAAAAATGACTAAGTCCAACTTGGTCTACCAGTGGTAGGCTCGAAAAGTCGAAAAAATGACTAAGTCCAACTTGGTCTACCAGTGGTAGCTCTGAAAAGTCGAAAAAATGACTAAGTCCAACTTGGTCTACCAGTGGTATGCTCGAAAAGTTGAAAAAATGACTAAGTCCAACTTGGTCTACCAGTGGTAGGCTCGAAAAGTTGAAAAAATGACTAAGTCCAACTTGGTCTACCAGTGGTAAGCTCGAAAAGTCGAAAAAATGACTAAGTCCAACTTGGTCTACCAGTGGTAGGCTCGAAAAAGCTGAAAAAATGACTAAGTCCAACTTGGTCTACCAGTGGTAGGCCCGAAAAAGCTGAAAAAATGACTAAGTCCCACTCGGTCTACCAGTGGTAGGTCGAAAAAGTGCGAAATTTTTCTAAGTCCCCACTTTTGGTCTACCATTTCACGCCAAAAACTAGTGAGGGTGGCGAGCTCCAGGATTTCTGACCCCCTTCGCCCGACTCCCTTGCCCGACGAAGGTGCACTCCGGTCGGCCTCGGAGCGAGTTCGCCCGCGCTCTGGAGGATTTTTCGTCGGGGGGTTTTTCAAAGGGGTGCCGTCGGACTGTTGAGGAGAGTGGCAATCTATAGGGGTCCAAGCACTGGAGATGATTCTCCATTCATTTCTAAGCATGGCAGAGCTTAAATAAAGCCCCATTAATAGTTCCAAAGTGGATTTTTGGACACTATAACACGGACCCGATCCTACCCGACCATGAAGCTCCGCAGGTCGGCCTCCGTCCCGCCCCCCGCCCCCCAGGCGGTACGGAGGAAAAACCAAACTTCCAGAGACGGTTCCAGGGGGGGTATCTCTTTTATTATTTTGACCCGATCGAATGGACTACCAAGCCCGCCTGGGTAGGCAACCGCGCGGCCCTCCGTGGCCACTGTGCGCGGTGCGTTCCTACCCGACCCAGCGGGTTAGCCTCCAGGGGGGTCCTCCGTCAGGGGGAGGACCTTTCCGAACCTATCCGAGGGAGTCGTAGACGGCCCGTCTATATCGCAATCTGCCCTAACACGATAACCGGTCGGCCCGGAGCCGTCGGACTCGATGCCTCGGTGGTCCTCGCGGCCCCCGAGCTCCAGCACCCGGCTTCAAAAAGCTCCGGACCCCCGGTTTCGGAACGAGCGTTTCCTTGTTATCCCCGAAGCAAGCGGGAACTCGCGCAGCGGAGTTGCCACACTAATTTCCACTGGGAGCAATGAGGGGTGAGCTCGGACGAGCCTCTCCGCCCGTCCCCCCCTCCCCGGGGGGTTCTTCGGACGGTACGGGGCCGATCCCTCTCCCCTCTAAGAACCAATGGTTTTTTCTGTGACAAAAACCACTCGCAGCAACCTGGTTGATCCTGCCAGTAACATATGCTTGTCTCAAAGATTAAGCCATGCAGGTCTAAGTGCACACGGAAGGTACAGTGAAACTGCGAATGGCTCATTAAATCAGTTATGGTTCCTTTGATCGCTCCACACGTTACTCGGATAACTGTGGTACTTCCAGAGCTAATACATGCAAACGAGCGCTGACCGGTCCTCTCTCGGGGGGGCCGGGATGCGTGCATTTATCAGACCCAAAACCCACCCGGGGGGACCCGCGAGGGTTTCCCCCGGCCCTTTGGTGACTCTAGATAACCTCGGGTCGATCGCGCGCCCACCGCGGCGGCGACGTCTCATTCGAATGTCTGCCCTATCAGCTGTCGATGGTAGCATAGGGGGCTACCATGGTGACCACGGGTAACGGGGAATCAGGGTTCGATTCCGGAGAGGGAGCCTGAGAAATGGCTACCACATCCAAGGAAGGCAGCAGGCGCGCAAATTACCCATTACCGACACGGTGAGGTAGTGACGAAAAATAACGATGCAGGTCTCTTTCGAGGCCCTGTAATCGGAATGAACGTATCCTAAACACATGGGTGAGGACCCATTGGAGGGCAAGTCTGGTGCCAGCAGCCGCGGTAATTCCAGCTCCAATAGCGTATATTAAATTTGCTGCAGTTAAAAAGCTCGTAGTTGGACTTCGGGAGTGGGCTGGCGGTCCGCCGCGAGGCGAGCTACCGCCTGTCCCAGACCCTGCCTCCCGGCGCCCCCCGGATGCCCTTGGTTGGGTGTCCGGTCCTCAGGGGTCCGGAGCGTTTACTTTGAAAAAATCAGAGTGTTCAAAGCGGGCACCAAACTCGCCTGAATGCCTGAGCTAGGAATAATGGAATAGGACTCCGGTTCTATTTTGTGGGTTTCCTGAACCAGGGCCATGATTAAGAGGGACGGCCGGGGGCATTCGTATTGCGCCGCTAGAGGTGAAATTCTTGGACCGGCGCAAGACGGACGAAAGCGAAAGCATTTGCCAAGAATGTTTTCATTAATCAAGAACGAAAGTCGGAGGTTCGAAGACGATCAGATACCGTCGTAGTTCCGACCGTAAACTATGCCGACCCGCGATCCGGCGGCGTTATTCCCATGACCCGCCGGGCAGCGTGCGGGGAAACCAGAGTCTTTGGGTTCCGGGGGGAGTATGGTTGCAAAACTGAAACTTAAAGGAATTGACGGAAGGGCACCACCAGGAGTGGAGCCTGCGGCTTAATTTGACTCAACACGGGGAACCTCACCCGGCCCGGACACGGAAAGGATTGACAGACTGATGGCTCTTTCTCGATTCTGTGGGTGGTGGTGCATGGCCGTTCTTAGTTGGTGGAGTGATTTGTCTGGTTAATTCCGATAACGAACGAGATTCCTTCGTGCTAAATAGTTACGCGGCCCCCCGCGGTCGCGGTTAACTTCTTAGAGGGACCAGTGGCGTATAGCCACGCGAGATGGAGCAATAACAGGTCTGTGATGCCCTTAGATGTCCGGGGCTGCACGCGCGCCACAATGGCCGGGCCAGCGTGTGCCTACCCTACGCCGAGAGGCGCGGGTAATCCGCTTAAACCCGTTCGTGACGGGGATTGGGGATTGCAATTATTCCCCATGAACGAGGAATTCCCAGTAAGTGCGGGTCATCAGCTCGCGCTGATTAAGTCCCTGCCCTTTGTACACACCGCCCGTCGCTACTACCGATTGGATGGTTATGTGAGGTCCTCGGATCGGCCACGCCGGGGCTCCTTCGCGGGGCCTTGGTGCTGTGCTGAAAAGTCGATCGAACTTGATCATCTAGAGGAAGTAAAAGTCGTAACAAGGTTTCCGTAGGTGAACCTGCGGAAGGATCATTACCGGGACTTGGGTTGGTAGTGCCTCCCAGTAGGCGCGACTCCCATTTCCACCAACAAAAATGTTCAAGCCACGGCCCGACGTTGGGAACTACAGGGATTCCCTTCGGCCTTTTAATGACTTGATCGAAAAACGGTGTCCTGAGCAAAAACGTGTTTTACGGCCAAAGGGAGACGGGTACCTGGCCCCCGAAGTCCGTCTGCGGGGTTTCTTACTCCGGAGGCGGCTCGGCGGCGCGGTTTGATGACCCCGAGTTCGCTTAGGCGTTCCGGGGCGCCCGTACCCGCGGCTGCCGTAAAACATTATTTCAAACCGTCACTTTTGTGTCTGTTGGTTACATGGCTTCGAAACAAAAACAACCATAAAGAGTACAACTCTTAGCGGTGGATCACTTGGCTCGTGCGTCGATGAAGAACGCAGCCAGCTGCGAGAACTAATGTGAATTGCAGGACACATTGATCATCGACACTTTGAACGCACATTGCGGCCCCGGGTCAATCCCGGGGCCACGCCTGTCTGAGGGTCGCTATTCCAATCTATCGGACCTTTTCGTTCCGTCTCCCTCTTCCCTCCGGGGAAGAGTTAAGAGACGGTTCGAGGGGACCGCGGCTGGAGGTTCGCAGGTGCCCGCACCTTCGTCTTCCTAAAAGCAGACTCGGTCAGGTTCCCTTCTCGTTCGGGACTCGATAAAAGCCGCTCGACGGGCTTGATCGCGGGGGAAAAGACTTTCGTCCACCCCTCTCGCCTTCGTCTCCGTTGCCCAGCGATGGGTCTCGGAGGCCGGCTTTCCACACACCGTCCTCTACCGTTCCTCGTTCCGGCGAGGGGAGAGGTGGCGGCGATCCGTGGAGAGACGTCGTAGCGACGGCTGCCGGTGGGTTTTACCCTCTCTGGCTGCCCGTTATGCGCGCCGTCTCTCCGTCGGCGGATCTCCGTCCTCCCTCTCCTTTTCGTTCGGGCCGAGAGCGCGGCAAAAGAGAGGTTGGTAGGATAGCTCCGGTAGAAGGCGAAGAGGGGGGGCTTAAGTTTTTTTCTTCCCGTTTTCATCCTTCGTCCTCCGGCCGAATCGAACCTCCCCGTCTCGAAAGGGTTCCTCCGAACGGTTTCCAGCCAGACCGCGAGGGGTGGTTCCCGCCCTCCCTCGCGGCGGCGTACGCCTGGCGACGACAGCCCTTCGAGCGCGACCTCAGATCAGACGAGACGACCCGCTGAATTTAAGCATATTACTAAGCGGAGGAAAAGAAACTAACAAGGATTCCCCTAGTAGCGGCGAGCGAAGAGGGAAGAGCCCAGCGCCGAATCCCCCGTCCTTCACGGGCGTCGGGACATGTGGCGTATAGAAGTCCGTATCTCTCGGCGCGGGCCGGGGGGCCTGAGTCCTTCTGATAGAGGCTCAGCCCAGGGACGGTGTGAGGCCGGTAACGGCCCCCGCCGCGCCGAGGTCGCGGTTCTTCTCGGAGTCGGGTTGCTTGGGAATGCAGCCTAAAGAGGGTGGTAAACTCCATCTAAGGCTAAATACTGGCACGAGACCGATAGCGAACAAGTACCGTAAGGGAAAGTTGAAAAGAACTTTGAAGAGAGAGTTCAACAGGGCGTGAAACCGTTAAGAGGTAAACGGGTGGGGTCCGCACAGTCCGCCCGGGGGATTCAACCCGGCGGCGG
>NW_026040104.1:30000-41221 GCF_023375975.1 Astyanax mexicanus | reverse complement strand
CTAACCCTAACCCTAACCCTAACCCTAACCCTAACCTACCCTAACCCTAACCCTAACCCTACCTACCCTAACCCTAACCCTAACCCTAACCCTAACCCTAACCCTAACCCTAACCCTAACCCTAACCCCTAACCCTAACCCTAACCCTAACCCTAACCCTAACCCTAACCCTAACCCTAACCCTAACCCTAACCCTAACCCTAACCCTAACCCTAACCCTAACCCTAACCCTAACCCTAACCCTAACCCTAACCCTAACCCTAACCCTAACCCTAACCCTAACCCTAACCCTAACCCTAACCCTAACCCTAACCCTAACCCTAACCCTAACCCTAACCCTAACCCTAACCCTAACCCTAACCCTAACCCTAACCCTAACCCTAACCCTAACCTAACCCTAACCCTAACCCTAACCCTAACCCTAACCCTAACCCTAACCCTAACCCTAACCCTAACCCTAACCCTAACCCTAACCCTAACCCTAACCCTAACCCTAACCCTAACCCTAACCTAACCCTAACCCTAACCCTAACCCTAACCCTAACCCTAACCCTAACCCTAACCCTAACCCTAACCCTAACCCTAACCCTAACCCTAACCCTAACCCTAACCCTAACCCTAACCCTAACCCTAACCCTAACCCTAACCCTAACCCTAACCCTAACCCTAACCCTAACCCTAACCCTAACCCTAACCCTAACCCTAACCCTAACCCTAACCCTAACCCTAACCCTAACCCTAACCCTAACCCTAACCCTAACCCTAACCCTAACCCTAACCCTAACCCTAACCCTAACCCTAACCCTAACCCTAACCCTAACCCTAACCCTAACCCTAACCCTAACCCTAACCCTAACCCTAACCCTAACCCTAACCCTAACCCTAACCCTAACCCTAACCCTAACCCTAACCCTAACCCTAACCCTAACCCTAACCCTAACCCTAACCCTAACCCTAACCCTAACCCTAACCCTAACCCTAACCCTAACCCTAACCCTAACCCTAACCCTAACCCTAACCCTAACCCTAACCCTAACCCTAACCCTAACCCTAACCCTAACCCTAACCCTAACCCTAACCCTAACCCTAACCCTAACCCTAACCCTAACCCTAACCCTAACCCTAACCCTAACCCTAACCCTAACCCTAACCCTAACCCTAACCCTAACCCTAACCCTAACCCTAACCCTAACCCTAACCCTAACCCTAACCCTAACCCTAACCCTAACCCTAACCCTAACCCTAACCCTAACCCTAACCCTAACCCTAACCCTAACCCTAACCCTAACCCTAACCCTAACCCTAACCCTAACCCTAACCCTAACCCTAACCCTAACCCTAACCCTAACCCTAACCCTAACCCTAACCCTAACCCTAACCCTAACCCTAACCCTAACCCTAACCCTAACCCTAACCCTAACCCTAACCCTAACCCTAACCCTAACCCTAACCCTAACCCTAACCCTAACCCTAACCCTAACCCTAACCCTAACCCTAACCCTAACCCTAACCCTAACCCTAACCCTAACCCTAACCCTAACCCTAACCCTAACCCTAACCCTAACCCTAACCCTAACCCTAACCCTAACCCTAACCCTAACCCTAACCCTAACCCTAACCCTAACCCTAACCCTAACCCTAACCCTAACCCTAACCCTAACCCTAACCCTAACCCTAACCCTAACCCTAACCCTAACCCTAACCCTAACCCTAACCCTAACCCTAACCCTAACCCTAACCCTAACCCTAACCCTAACCCTAACCCTAACCCTAACCCTAACCCTAACCCTAACCCTAACCCTAACCCTAACCCTAACCCTAACCCTAACCCTAACCCTAACCCTAACCCTAACCCTAACCCTAACCCTAACCCTAACCCTAACCCTAACCCTAACCCTAACCCTAACCCTAACCCTAACCCTAACCCTAACCCTAACCCTAACCCTAACCCTAACCCTAACCCTAACCCTAACCCTAACCCTAACCCTAACCCTAACCCTAACCCTAACCCTAACCCTAACCCTAACCCTAACCCTAACCCTAACCCTAACCCTAACCCTAACCCTAACCCTAACCCTAACCCTAACCCTAACCCTAACCCTAACCCTAACCCTAACCCTAACCCTAACCCTAACCCTAACCCTAACCCTAACCCTAACCCTAACCCTAACCCTAACCCTAACCCTAACCCTAACCCTAACCCTAACCCTAACCCTAACCCTAACCCTAACCCTAACCCTAACCCTAACCCTAACCCTAACCCTAACCCTAACCCTAACCCTAACCCTAACCCTAACCCTAACCCTAACCCTAACCCTAACCCTAACCCTAACCCTAACCCTAACCCTAACCCTAACCCTAACCCTAACCCTAACCCTAACCCTAACCCTAACCCTAACCCTAACCCTAACCCTAACCCTAACCCTAACCCTAACCCTAACCCTAACCCTAACCCTAACCCTAACCCTAACCCTAACCCTAACCCTAACCCTAACCCTAACCCTAACCCTAACCCTAACCCTAACCCTAACCCTAACCCTAACCCTAACCCTAACCCTAACCCTAACCCTAACCCTAACCCTAACCCTAACCCTAACCCTAACCCTAACCCTAACCCTAACCCTAACCCTAACCCTAACCCTAACCCTAACCCTAACCCTAACCCTAACCCTAACCCTAACCCTAACCCTAACCCTAACCCTAACCCTAACCCTAACCCTAACCCTAACCCTAACCCTAACCCTAACCCTAACCCTAACCCTAACCCTAACCCTAACCCTAACCCTAACCCTAACCCTAACCCTAACCCTAACCCTAACCCTAACCCTAACCCTAACCCTAACCCTAACCCTAACCCTAACCCTAACCCTAACCCTAACCCTAACCCTAACCCTAACCCTAACCCTAACCCTAACCCTAACCCTAACCCTAACCCTAACCCTAACCCTAACCCTAACCCTAACCCTAACCCTAACCCTAACCCTAACCCTAACCCTAACCCTAACCCTAACCCTAACCCTAACCCTAACCCTAACCCTAACCCTAACCCTAACCCTAACCCTAACCCTAACCCTAACCCTAACCCTAACCCTAACCCTAACCCTAACCCTAACCCTAACCCTAACCCTAACCCTAACCCTAACCCTAACCCTAACCCTAACCCTAACCCTAACCCTAACCCTAACCCTAACCCTAACCCTAACCCTAACCCTAACCCTAACCCTAACCCTAACCCTAACCCTAACCCTAACCCTAACCCTAACCCTAACCCTAACCCTAACCCTAACCCTAACCCTAACCCTAACCCTAACCCTAACCCTAACCCTAACCCTAACCCTAACCCTAACCCTAACCCTAACCCTAACCCTAACCCTAACCCTAACCCTAACCCTAACCCTAACCCTAACCCTAACCCTAACCCTAACCCTAACCCTAACCCTAACCCTAACCCTAACCCTAACCCTAACCCTAACCCTAACCCTAACCCTAACCCTAACCCTAACCCTAACCCTAACCCTAACCCTAACCCTAACCCTAACCCTAACCCTAACCCTAACCCTAACCCTAACCCTAACCCTAACCCTAACCCTAACCCTAACCCTAACCCTAACCCTAACCCTAACCCTAACCCTAACCCTAACCCTAACCCTAACCCTAACCCTAACCCTAACCCTAACCCTAACCCTAACCCTAACCCTAACCCTAACCCTAACCCTAACCCTAACCCTAACCCTAACCCTAACCCTAACCCTAACCCTAACCCTAACCCTAACCCTAACCCTAACCCTAACCCTAACCCTAACCCTAACCCTAACCCTAACCCTAACCCTAACCCTAACCCTAACCCTAACCCTAACCCTAACCCTAACCCTAACCCTAACCCTAACCCTAACCCTAACCCTAACCCTAACCCTAACCCTAACCCTAACCCTAACCCTAACCCTAACCCTAACCCTAACCCTAACCCTAACCCTAACCCTAACCCTAACCCTAACCCTAACCCTAACCCTAACCCTAACCCTAACCCTAACCCTAACCCTAACCCTAACCCTAACCCTAACCCTAACCCTAACCCTAACCCTAACCCTAACCCTAACCCTAACCCTAACCCTAACCCTAACCCTAACCCTAACCCTAACCCTAACCCTAACCCTAACCCTAACCCTAACCCTAACCCTAACCCTAACCCTAACCCTAACCCTAACCCTAACCCTAACCCTAACCCTAACCCTAACCCTAACCCTAACCCTAACCCTAACCCTAACCCTAACCCTAACCCTAACCCTAACCCTAACCCTAACCCTAACCCTAACCCTAACCCTAACCCTAACCCTAACCCTAACCCTAACCCTAACCCTAACCCTAACCCTAACCCTAACCCTAACCCTAACCCTAACCCTAACCCTAACCCTAACCCTAACCCTAACCCTAACCCTAACCCTAACCCTAACCCTAACCCTAACCCTAACCCTAACCCTAACCCTAACCCTAACCCTAACCCTAACCCTAACCCTAACCCTAACCCTAACCCTAACCCTAACCCTAACCCTAACCCTAACCCTAACCCTAACCCTAACCCTAACCCTAACCCTAACCCTAACCCTAACCCTAACCCTAACCCTAACCCTAACCCTAACCCTAACCCTAACCCTAACCCTAACCCTAACCCTAACCCTAACCCTAACCCTAACCCTAACCCTAACCCTAACCCTAACCCTAACCCTAACCCTAACCCTAACCCTAACCCTAACCCTAACCCTAACCCTAACCCTAACCCTAACCCTAACCCTAACCCTAACCCTAACCCTAACCCTAACCCTAACCCTAACCCTAACCCTAACCCTAACCCTAACCCTAACCCTAACCCTAACCCTAACCCTAACCCTAACCCTAACCCTAACCCTAACCCTAACCCTAACCCTAACCCTAACCCTAACCCTAACCCTAACCCTAACCCTAACCCTAACCCTAACCCTAACCCTAACCCTAACCCTAACCCTAACCCTAACCCTAACCCTAACCCTAACCCTAACCCTAACCCTAACCCTAACCCTAACCCTAACCCTAACCCTAACCCTAACCCTAACCCTAACCCTAACCCTAACCCTAACCCTAACCCTAACCCTAACCCTAACCCTAACCCTAACCCTAACCCTAACCCTAACCCTAACCCTAACCCTAACCCTAACCCTAACCCTAACCCTAACCCTAACCCTAACCCTAACCCTAACCCTAACCCTAACCCTAACCCTAACCCTAACCCTAACCCTAACCCTAACCCTAACCCTAACCCTAACCCTAACCCTAACCCTAACCCTAACCCTAACCCTAACCCTAACCCTAACCCTAACCCTAACCCTAACCCTAACCCTAACCCTAACCCTAACCCTAACCCTAACCCTAACCCTAACCCTAACCCTAACCCTAACCCTAACCCTAACCCTAACCCTAACCCTAACCCTAACCCTAACCCTAACCCTAACCCTAACCCTAACCCTAACCCTAACCCTAACCCTAACCCTAACCCTAACCCTAACCCTAACCCTAACCCTAACCCTAACCCTAACCCTAACCCTAACCCTAACCCTAACCCTAACCCTAACCCTAACCCTAACCCTAACCCTAACCCTAACCCTAACCCTAACCCTAACCCTAACCCTAACCCTAACCCTAACCCTAACCCTAACCCTAACCCTAACCCTAACCCTAACCCTAACCCTAACCCTAACCCTAACCCTAACCCTAACCCTAACCCTAACCCTAACCCTAACCCTAACCCTAACCCTAACCCTAACCCTAACCCTAACCCTAACCCTAACCCTAACCCTAACCCTAACCCTAACCCTAACCCTAACCCTAACCCTAACCCTAACCCTAACCCTAACCCTAACCCTAACCCTAACCCTAACCCTAACCCTAACCCTAACCCTAACCCTAACCCTAACCCTAACCCTAACCCTAACCCTAACCCTAACCCTAACCCTAACCCTAACCCTAACCCTAACCCTAACCCTAACCCTAACCCTAACCCTAACCCTAACCCTAACCCTAACCCTAACCCTAACCCTAACCCTAACCCTAACCCTAACCCTAACCCTAACCCTAACCCTAACCCTAACCCTAACCCTAACCCTAACCCTAACCCTAACCCTAACCCTAACCCTAACCCTAACCCTAACCCTAACCCTAACCCTAACCCTAACCCTAACCCTAACCCTAACCCTAACCCTAACCCTAACCCTAACCCTAACCCTAACCCTAACCCTAACCCTAACCCTAACCCTAACCCTAACCCTAACCCTAACCCTAACCCTAACCCTAACCCTAACCCTAACCCTAACCCTAACCCTAACCCTAACCCTAACCCTAACCCTAACCCTAACCCTAACCCTAACCCTAACCCTAACCCTAACCCTAACCCTAACCCTAACCCTAACCCTAACCCTAACCCTAACCCTAACCCTAACCCTAACCCTAACCCTAACCCTAACCCTAACCCTAACCCTAACCCTAACCCTAACCCTAACCCTAACCCTAACCCTAACCCTAACCCTAACCCTAACCCTAACCCTAACCCTAACCCTAACCCTAACCCTAACCCTAACCCTAACCCTAACCCTAACCCTAACCCTAACCCTAACCCTAACCCTAACCCTAACCCTAACCCTAACCCTAACCCTAACCCTAACCCTAACCCTAACCCTAACCCTAACCCTAACCCTAACCCTAACCCTAACCCTAACCCTAACCCTAACCCTAACCCTAACCCTAACCCTAACCCTAACCCTAACCCTAACCCTAACCCTAACCCTAACCCTAACCCTAACCCTAACCCTAACCCTAACCCTAACCCTAACCCTAACCCTAACCCTAACCCTAACCCTAACCCTAACCCTAACCCTAACCCTAACCCTAACCCTAACCCTAACCCTAACCCTAACCCTAACCCTAACCCTAACCCTAACCCTAACCCTAACCCTAACCCTAACCCTAACCCTAACCCTAACCCTAACCCTAACCCTAACCCTAACCCTAACCCTAACCCTAACCCTAACCCTAACCCTAACCCTAACCCTAACCCTAACCCTAACCCTAACCCTAACCCTAACCCTAACCCTAACCCTAACCCTAACCCTAACCCTAACCCTAACCCTAACCCTAACCCTAACCCTAACCCTAACCCTAACCCTAACCCTAACCCTAACCCTAACCCTAACCCTAACCCTAACCCTAACCCTAACCCTAACCCTAACCCTAACCCTAACCCTAACCCTAACCCTAACCCTAACCCTAACCCTAACCCTAACCCTAACCCTAACCCTAACCCTAACCCTAACCCTAACCCTAACCCTAACCCTAACCCTAACCCTAACCCTAACCCTAACCCTAACCCTAACCCTAACCCTAACCCTAACCCTAACCCTAACCCTAACCCTAACCCTAACCCTAACCCTAACCCTAACCCTAACCCTAACCCTAACCCTAACCCTAACCCTAACCCTAACCCTAACCCTAACCCTAACCCTAACCCTAACCCTAACCCTAACCCTAACCCTAACCCTAACCCTAACCCTAACCCTAACCCTAACCCTAACCCTAACCCTAACCCTAACCCTAACCCTAACCCTAACCCTAACCCTAACCCTAACCCTAACCCTAACCCTAACCCTAACCCTAACCCTAACCCTAACCCTAACCCTAACCCTAACCCTAACCCTAACCCTAACCCTAACCCTAACCCTAACCCTAACCCTAACCCTAACCCTAACCCTAACCCTAACCCTAACCCTAACCCTAACCCTAACCCTAACCCTAACCCTAACCCTAACCCTAACCCTAACCCTAACCCTAACCCTAACCCTAACCCTAACCCTAACCCTAACCCTAACCCTAACCCTAACCCTAACCCTAACCCTAACCCTAACCCTAACCCTAACCCTAACCCTAACCCTAACCCTAACCCTAACCCTAACCCTAACCCTAACCCTAACCCTAACCCTAACCCTAACCCTAACCCTAACCCTAACCCTAACCCTAACCCTAACCCTAACCCTAACCCTAACCCTAACCCTAACCCTAACCCTAACCCTAACCCTAACCCTAACCCTAACCCTAACCCTAACCCTAACCCTAACCCTAACCCTAACCCTAACCCTAACCCTAACCCTAACCCTAACCCTAACCCTAACCCTAACCCTAACCCTAACCCTAACCCTAACCCTAACCCTAACCCTAACCCTAACCCTAACCCTAACCCTAACCCTAACCCTAACCCTAACCCTAACCCTAACCCTAACCCTAACCCTAACCCTAACCCTAACCCTAACCCTAACCCTAACCCTAACCCTAACCCTAACCCTAACCCTAACCCTAACCCTAACCCTAACCCTAACCCTAACCCTAACCCTAACCCTAACCCTAACCCTAACCCTAACCCTAACCCTAACCCTAACCCTAACCCTAACCCTAACCCTAACCCTAACCCTAACCCTAACCCTAACCCTAACCCTAACCCTAACCCTAACCCTAACCCTAACCCTAACCCTAACCCTAACCCTAACCCTAACCCTAACCCTAACCCTAACCCTAACCCTAACCCTAACCCTAACCCTAACCCTAACCCTAACCCTAACCCTAACCCTAACCCTAACCCTAACCCTAACCCTAACCCTAACCCTAACCCTAACCCTAACCCTAACCCTAACCCTAACCCTAACCCTAACCCTAACCCTAACCCTAACCCTAACCCTAACCCTAACCCTAACCCTAACCCTAACCCTAACCCTAACCCTAACCCTAACCCTAACCCTAACCCTAACCCTAACCCTAACCCTAACCCTAACCCTAACCCTAACCCTAACCCTAACCCTAACCCTAACCCTAACCCTAACCCTAACCCTAACCCTAACCCTAACCCTAACCCTAACCCTAACCCTAACCCTAACCCTAACCCTAACCCTAACCCTAACCCTAACCCTAACCCTAACCCTAACCCTAACCCTAACCCTAACCCTAACCCTAACCCTAACCCTAACCCTAACCCTAACCCTAACCCTAACCCTAACCCTAACCCTAACCCTAACCCTAACCCTAACCCTAACCCTAACCCTAACCCTAACCCTAACCCTAACCCTAACCCTAACCCTAACCCTAACCCTAACCCTAACCCTAACCCTAACCCTAACCCTAACCCTAACCCTAACCCTAACCCTAACCCTAACCCTAACCCTAACCCTAACCCTAACCCTAACCCTAACCCTAACCCTAACCCTAACCCTAACCCTAACCCTAACCCTAACCCTAACCCTAACCCTAACCCTAACCCTAACCCTAACCCTAACCCTAACCCTAACCCTAACCCTAACCCTAACCCTAACCCTAACCCTAACCCTAACCCTAACCCTAACCCTAACCCTAACCCTAACCCTAACCCTAACCCTAACCCTAACCCTAACCCTAACCCTAACCCTAACCCTAACCCTAACCCTAACCCTAACCCTAACCCTAACCCTAACCCTAACCCTAACCCTAACCCTAACCCTAACCCTAACCCTAACCCTAACCCTAACCCTAACCCTAACCCTAACCCTAACCCTAACCCTAACCCTAACCCTAACCCTAACCCTAACCCTAACCCTAACCCTAACCCTAACCCTAACCCTAACCCTAACCCTAACCCTAACCCTAACCCTAACCCTAACCCTAACCCTAACCCTAACCCTAACCCTAACCCTAACCCTAACCCTAACCCTAACCCTAACCCTAACCCTAACCCTAACCCTAACCCTAACCCTAACCCTAACCCTAACCCTAACCCTAACCCTAACCCTAACCCTAACCCTAACCCTAACCCTAACCCTAACCCTAACCCTAACCCTAACCCTAACCCTAACCCTAACCCTAACCCTAACCCTAACCCTAACCCTAACCCTAACCCTAACCCTAACCCTAACCCTAACCCTAACCCTAACCCTAACCCTAACCCTAACCCTAACCCTAACCCTAACCCTAACCCTAACCCTAACCCTAACCCTAACCCTAACCCTAACCCTAACCCTAACCCTAACCCTAACCCTAACCCTAACCCTAACCCTAACCCTAACCCTAACCCTAACCCTAACCCTAACCCTAACCCTAACCCTAACCCTAACCCTAACCCTAACCCTAACCCTAACCCTAACCCTAACCCTAACCCTAACCCTAACCCTAACCCTAACCCTAACCCTAACCCTAACCCTAACCCTAACCCTAACCCTAACCCTAACCCTAACCCTAACCCTAACCCTAACCCTAACCCTAACCCTAACCCTAACCCTAACCCTAACCCTAACCCTAACCCTAACCCTAACCCTAACCCTAACCCTAACCCTAACCCTAACCCTAACCCTAACCCTAACCCTAACCCTAACCCTAACCCTAACCCTAACCCTAACCCTAACCCTAACCCTAACCCTAACCCTAACCCTAACCCTAACCCTAACCCTAACCCTAACCCTAACCCTAACCCTAACCCTAACCCTAACCCTAACCCTAACCCTAACCCTAACCCTAACCCTAACCCTAACCCTAACCCTAACCCTAACCCTAACCCTAACCCTAACCCTAACCCTAACCCTAACCCTAACCCTAACCCTAACCCTAACCCTAACCCTAACCCTAACCCTAACCCTAACCCTAACCCTAACCCTAACCCTAACCCTAACCCTAACCCTAACCCTAACCCTAACCCTAACCCTAACCCTAACCCTAACCCTAACCCTAACCCTAACCCTAACCCTAACCCTAACCCTAACCCTAACCCTAACCCTAACCCTAACCCTAACCCTAACCCTAACCCTAACCCTAACCCTAACCCTAACCCTAACCCTAACCCTAACCCTAACCCTAACCCTAACCCTAACCCTAACCCTAACCCTAACCCTAACCCTAACCCTAACCCTAACCCTAACCCTAACCCTAACCCTAACCCTAACCCTAACCCTAACCCTAACCCTAACCCTAACCCTAACCCTAACCCTAACCCTAACCCTAACCCTAACCCTAACCCTAACCCTAACCCTAACCCTAACCCTAACCCTAACCCTAACCCTAACCCTAACCCTAACCCTAACCCTAACCCTAACCCTAACCCTAACCCTAACCCTAACCCTAACCCTAACCCTAACCCTAACCCTAACCCTAACCCTAACCCTAACCCTAACCCTAACCCTAACCCTAACCC
>NW_026040104.1:17500-20000 GCF_023375975.1 Astyanax mexicanus | reverse complement strand
TGCCCGACGAAGGTGCACTCCGGTCGGCCTCGGAGCGAGTTCGCCCGCGCTCTGGAGGATTTTTCGTCGGGGGGTTTTTCAAAGGGGTGCCGTCGGACTGTTGAGGAGAGTGGCAATGACTAGGGGTCCAAGCACTGGAGATGATTCTCCATTCATTTCTAAGCATGGCAGAGCTTAAATAAAGCCCCAATAATGGTTCCAAAGTGGATTTTTGGACACTATAACACGGACCCGATCCTACCCGACCAAGAAGCTCCGCAGGTCGGCCTCCGTCCCGCCCCCCGCCCCCCAGGCGGTACGGAGGAAAAACCAAACTTCCAGAGACGGTTCCAGGGGGGGTATCTCTTTCATTATTTTGACCCGATCGAATGGACTACCGAGCCCGCCTGGGTAGGCAACCGCGCGGCCCTCCGTGGCCACTGTGCGCGGTGCGTTCCTACCCGACCCAGCGGGTTAGCCTCCAGGGGGGTCCTCCGTCAGGGGGAGGACCTTTCCGAACCTATCCGAGGGAGTCGTAGACGGCCCGTCTATATCTCAATCTGCCCTACACGATAACCGGTCGGCCCGGAGCCGTCGGACTCGGATGCCTCGGTGGTCCTCGCGTCCAACCGAGCTCCAGCACCCGGCTTCAAAAAGCTCCGGACCCCCGGTTTCGGAACGAGCGTTTCCTTGTTATCCCCGAAGCAAGCGGGAACTCGCGCAGCGGAGTTGCCACACTAATTTCCACTGGGAGCAATGAGGGGTGAGCTCGGACGAGCCTCTCCGCCCGTCCCCCCCTCCCCGGGGGGTCCTTCGGACGGTACGGGGCCGATCCCTCTCCCCTCTAAGAACCAATGGTTTTTTCTGTGACAAAAACCACTCGCAGCAACCTGGTTGATCCTGCCAGTAACATATGCTTGTCTCAAAGATTAAGCCATGCAGGTCTAAGTGCACACGGAAGGTACAGTGAAACTGCGAATGGCTCATTAAATCAGTTATGGTTCCTTTGATCGCTCCACACGTTACTCGGATAACTGTGGTAATTCCAGAGCTAATACATGCAAACGAGCGCTGACCGGTCCTCTCTCGGGGGGGCCGGGATGCGTGCATTTATCAGACCCAAAACCCACCCGGGGGGACCCGCGAGGGTTTCCCCCGGCCCTTTGGTGACTCTAGATAACCTCGGGTCGATCGCGCGCCCACCGCGGCGGCGACGTCTCATTCGAATGTCTGCCCTATCAGCTGTCGATGGTAGCATAGGGGGCTACCATGGTGACCACGGGTAACGGGGAATCAGGGTTCGATTCCGGAGAGGGAGCCTGAGAAATGGCTACCACATCCAAGGAAGGCAGCAGGCGAGCAAATTACCCATTACCGACACGGTGAGGTAGTGACGAAAAATAACGATGCAGGTCTCTTTCGAGGCCCTGTAATCGGAATGAACGTATCCTAAACACATGGGTGAGGACCCATTGGAGGGCAAGTCTGGTGCCAGCAGCCGCGGTAATTCCAGCTCCAATAGCGTATATTAAATTTGCTGCAGTTAAAAAGCTCGTAGTTGGACTTCGGGAGTGGGCTGGCGGTCCGCCGCGAGGCGAGCTACCGCCTGTCCCAGACCCTGCCTCCCGGCGCCCCCCGGATGCCCTTGGTTGGGTGTCCGGTCCTCAGGGGTCCGGAGCGTTTACTTTGAAAAAATCAGAGTGTTCAAAGCGGGCACCAAACTCGCCTGAATGCCTGAGCTAGGAATAATGGAATAGGACTCCGGTTCTATTTTGTGGGTTTCCTGAACCAGGGCCATGATTAAGAGGGACGGCCGGGGGCATTCGTATTGCGCCGCTAGAGGTGAAATTCTTGGACCGGCGCAAGACGGACGAAAGCGAAAGCATTTGCCAAGAATGTTTTCATTAATCAAGAACGAAAGTCGGAGGTTCGAAGACGATCAGATACCGTCGTAGTTCCGACCGTAAACTATGCCGACCCGCGATCCGGCGGCGTTATTCCCATGACCCGCCGGGCAGCGTGCGGGGAAACCAGAGTCTTTGGGTTCCGGGGGGAGTATGGTTGCAAAACTGAAACTTAAAGGAATTGACGGAAGGGCACCACCAGGAGTGGAGCCTGCGGCTTAATTTGACTCAACACGGGGAACCTCACCCGGCCCGGACACGGAAAGGATTGACAGACTGATGGCTCTTTCTCGATTCTGTGGGTGGTGGTGCATGGCCGTTCTTAGTTGGTGGAGTGATTTGTCTGGTTAATTCCGATAACGAACGAGATTCCTTCGTGCTAAATAGTTACGCGGCCCCCCGCGGTCGCGGTTAACTTCTTAGAGGGACCAGTGGCGTATAGCCACGCGAGATGGAGCAATAACAGGTCTGTGATGCCCTTAGATGTCCGGGGCTGCACGCGCGCCACAATGGCCGGGCCAGCGTGTGCCTACCCTACGCCGAGAGGCGCGGGTAATCCGCTTAAACCCGTTCGTGACGGGGATTGGGGATTGCAATTATTCCCCATGAACGAGGAA
>NW_026040104.1:7500-10000 GCF_023375975.1 Astyanax mexicanus | reverse complement strand
TCTACCAGTGGTAGGCTCGAAAAGTCGAAAAAATGACTAAGTCCAACTTGGTCTACCAGTGGTAGGCTCGAAAAGTTGAAAAAATGACTAAGTCCAACTTGGTCTACCAGTGGTAGGCTCGAAAAGTTGAAAAAATGACTAAGTCCCATTTGGTCTACCAGTGGTAGCTCTGAAAAGTCGAAAAAATGACTAAGTCCAACTTGGTCTACCAGTGGTAGGCTCGAAAAGTCGAAAAAATGACTAAGTCCAACTTGGTCTACCAGTGGTAGGCTCGAAAAGTTGAAAAAATGACTAAGTCCAACTTGGTCTACCAGTGGTAGGCCCGAAAAAGCTGAAAAAATGACTAAGTCCCACTCGGTCTACCAGTGGTAGGTCGAAAAAGTGCGAAATTTTTCTAAGTCCCCACTTTTGGTCTACCATTTCACGCCAAAAACTAGTGAGGGTGGCGAGCTCCAGGATTTCTGACCCCCTTCGCCCGACTCCCTTGCCCGACGAAGGTGCACTCCGGTCGGCCTCGGAGCGAGTTCGCCCGCGCTCTGGAGGATTTTTCGTCGGGGGGTTTTTCAAAGGGGTGCCGTCGGACTGTTGAGGAGAGTGGCAATGACTAGGGGTCCAAGCACTGGAGATGATTCTCCATTCATTTCTAAGCATGGCAGAGCTTAAATAAAGCCCCAATAATGGTTCCAAAGTGGATTTTTGGACACTATAACACGGACCCGATCCTACCCGACCAAGAAGCTCCGCAGGTCGGCCTCCGTCCCGCCCCCCGCCCCCCAGGCGGTACGGAGGAAAAACCAAACTTCCAGAGACGGTTCCAGGGGGGGTATCTCTTTCATTATTTTGACCCGATCGAATGGACTACCGAGCCCGCCTGGGTAGGCAACCGCGCGGCCCTCCGTGGCCACTGTGCGCGGTGCGTTCCTACCCGACCCAGCGGGTTAGCCTCCAGGGGGGTCCTCCGTCAGGGGGAGGACCTTTCCGAACCTATCCGAGGGAGTCGTAGACGGCCCGTCTATATCTCAATCTGCCCTACACGATAACCGGTCGGCCCGGAGCCGTCGGACTCGGATGCCTCGGTGGTCCTCGCGTCCAACCGAGCTCCAGCACCCGGCTTCAAAAAGCTCCGGACCCCCGGTTTCGGAACGAGCGTTTCCTTGTTATCCCCGAAGCAAGCGGGAACTCGCGCAGCGGAGTTGCCACACTAATTTCCACTGGGAGCAATGAGGGGTGAGCTCGGACGAGCCTCTCCGCCCGTCCCCCCCTCCCCGGGGGGTCCTTCGGACGGTACGGGGCCGATCCCTCTCCCCTCTAAGAACCAATGGTTTTTTCTGTGACAAAAACCACTCGCAGCAACCTGGTTGATCCTGCCAGTAACATATGCTTGTCTCAAAGATTAAGCCATGCAGGTCTAAGTGCACACGGAAGGTACAGTGAAACTGCGAATGGCTCATTAAATCAGTTATGGTTCCTTTGATCGCTCCACACGTTACTCGGATAACTGTGGTAATTCCAGAGCTAATACATGCAAACGAGCGCTGACCGGTCCTCTCTCGGGGGGGCCGGGATGCGTGCATTTATCAGACCCAAAACCCACCCGGGGGGACCCGCGAGGGTTTCCCCCGGCCCTTTGGTGACTCTAGATAACCTCGGGTCGATCGCGCGCCCACCGCGGCGGCGACGTCTCATTCGAATGTCTGCCCTATCAGCTGTCGATGGTAGCATAGGGGGCTACCATGGTGACCACGGGTAACGGGGAATCAGGGTTCGATTCCGGAGAGGGAGCCTGAGAAATGGCTACCACATCCAAGGAAGGCAGCAGGCGCGCAAATTACCCATTACCGACACGGTGAGGTAGTGACGAAAAATAACGATGCAGGTCTCTTTCGAGGCCCTGTAATCGGAATGAACGTATCCTAAACACATGGGTGAGGACCCATTGGAGGGCAAGTCTGGTGCCAGCAGCCGCGGTAATTCCAGCTCCAATAGCGTATATTAAATTTGCTGCAGTTAAAAAGCTCGTAGTTGGACTTCGGGAGTGGGCTGGCGGTCCGCCGCGAGGCGAGCTACCGCCTGTCCCAGACCCTGCCTCCCGGCGCCCCCCGGATGCCCTTGGTTGGGTGTCCGGTCCTCAGGGGTCCGGAGCGTTTACTTTGAAAAAATCAGAGTGTTCAAAGCGGGCACCAAACTCGCCTGAATGCCTGAGCTAGGAATAATGGAATAGGACTCCGGTTCTATTTTGTGGGTTTCCTGAACCAGGGCCATGATTAAGAGGGACGGCCGGGGGCATTCGTATTGCGCCGCTAGAGGTGAAATTCTTGGACCGGCGCAAGACGGACGAAAGCGAAAGCATTTGCCAAGAATGTTTTCATTAATCAAGAACGAAAGTCGGAGGTTCGAAGACGATCAGATACCGTCGTAGTTCCGACCGTAAACTATGCCGACCCGCGATCCGGCGGCGTTATTCCCATGACCCGCCGGGCAGCGTGCGGGGAAACCAGAG
>NW_026040103.1:35000-40000 GCF_023375975.1 Astyanax mexicanus | reverse complement strand
TCCAACTTGGTCTACCAGTGGTAGCTCTGAAAAGTCGAAAAAATGACTAAGTCCAACTTGGTCTACCAGTGGTAGGCTCGAAAAGTTGAAAAAATGACTAAGTCCAACTTGGTCTACCAGTGGTAGGCTCGAAAAGTCGAAAAAATGACTAAGTCCAACTTGGTCTACCAGTGGTAGCTCTGAAAAGTCGAAAAAATGACTAAGTCCAACTTGGTCTACCAGTGGTAGGCTCGAAAAGTTGAAAAAATGACTAAGTCCAACTTGGTCTACCAGTGGTAGGCTCGAAAAGTTGAAAAAATGACTAAGTCCAACTTGGTCTACCAGTGGTAGGCTCGAAAAGTTGAAAAAATGACTAAGTCCCATTTGGTCTACCAGTGGTAGCTCTGAAAAGTCGAAAAAATGACTAAGTCCAACTTGGTCTACCAGTGGTAGGCTCGAAAAGTTGAAAAAATGACTAAGTCCAACTTGGTCTACCAGTGGTAGGCTCGAAAAGTTGAAAAAATGACTAAGTCCAACTTGGTCTACCAGTGGTAGGCTCGAAAAGTTGAAAAAATGACTAAGTCCCACTTGGTCTACCAGTGGTAGGCTCGAAAAGTTGAAAAAATGACTAAGTCCAACTTGGTCTACCAGTGGTAGCTCTGAAAAGTCGAAAAAATGACTAAGTCCAACTTGGTCTACCAGTGGTAGGCTCGAAAAGTTGAAAAAATGACTAAGTCCAACTTGGTCTACCAGTGGTAGGCTCGAAAAGTTGAAAAAATGACTAAGTCCAACTTGGTCTACCAGTGGTAGCTCTGAAAAGTCGAAAAAATGACTAAGTCCAACTTGGTCTACCAGTGGTAGGCTCGAAAAGTTGAAAAAATGACTAAGTCCAACTTGGTCTACCAGTGGTAGCTCTGAAAAGTCGAAAAAATGACTAAGTCCAACTTGGTCTACCAGTGGTAGGCTCGAAAAGTTGAAAAAATGACTAAGTCCAACTTGGTCTACCAGTGGTAGCTCTGAAAAGTCGAAAAAATGACTAAGTCCAACTTGGTCTACCAGTGGTAGGCTCGAAAAGTTGAAAAAATGACTAAGTCCCACTTGGTCTACCAGTGGTAGGCTCGAAAAGTTGAAAAAATGACTAAGTCCAACTTGGTCTACCAGTGGTAGGCTCGAAAAGTTGAAAAAATGACTAAGTCCCATTTGGTCTACCAGTGGTAGCTCTGAAAAGTCGAAAAAATGACTAAGTCCAACTTGGTCTACCAGTGGTAGGCTCGAAAAGTTGAAAAAATGACTAAGTCCAACTTGGTCTACCAGTGGTAGGCTCGAAAAGTTGAAAAAATGACTAAGTCCAACTTGGTCTACCAGTGGTAGGCTCGAAAAGTTGAAAAAATGACTAAGTCCCACTTGGTCTACCAGTGGTAGGCTCGAAAAGTTGAAAAAATGACTAAGTCCAACTTGGTCTACCAGTGGTAGCTCTGAAAAGTCGAAAAAATGACTAAGTCCAACTTGGTCTACCAGTGGTAGGCTCGAAAAGTTGAAAAAATGACTAAGTCCAACTTGGTCTACCAGTGGTAGGCTCGAAAAGTTGAAAAAATGACTAAGTCCAACTTGGTCTACCAGTGGTAGCTCTGAAAAGTCGAAAAAATGACTAAGTCCAACTTGGTCTACCAGTGGTAGGCTCGAAAAGTTGAAAAAATGACTAAGTCCAACTTGGTCTACCAGTGGTAGCTCTGAAAAGTCGAAAAAATGACTAAGTCCAACTTGGTCTACCAGTGGTAGGCTCGAAAAGTTGAAAAAATGACTAAGTCCAACTTGGTCTACCAGTGGTAGCTCTGAAAAGTCGAAAAAATGACTAAGTCCAACTTGGTCTACCAGTGGTAGGCTCGAAAAGTTGAAAAAATGACTAAGTCCCACTTGGTCTACCAGTGGTAGGCTCGAAAAAGCTGAAAAAATGACTAAGTCCAACTTGGTCTACCAGTGGTAGGCCCGAAAAAGCTGAAAAAATGACTAAGTCCCACTCGGTCTACCAGTGGTAGGTCGAAAAAGTGCGAAATTTTTCTAAGTCCCCACTTTTGGTCTACCATTTCACGCCAAAAACTAGTGAGGGTGGCGAGCTCCAGGATTTCTGACCCCCTTCGCCCGACTCCCTTGCCCGACGAAGGTGCACTCCGGTCGGCCTCGGAGCGAGTTCGCCCGCGCTCTGGAGGATTTTTCGTCGGGGGGTTTTTCAAAGGGGTGCCGTCGGACTGTTGAGGAGAGTGGCAATCTATAGGGGTCCAAGCACTGGAGATGATTCTCCATTCATTTCTAAGCATGGCAGAGCTTAAATAAAGCCCCATTAATAGTTCCAAAGTGGATTTTTGGACACTATAACACGGACCCGATCCTACCCGACCATGAAGCTCCGCAGGTCGGCCTCCGTCCCGCCCCCCGCCCCCCAGGCGGTACGGAGGAAAAACCAAACTTCCAGAGACGGTTCCAGGGGGGGTATCTCTTTTATTATTTTGACCCGATCGAATGGACTACCAAGCCCGCCTGGGTAGGCAACCGCGCGGCCCTCCGTGGCCACTGTGCGCGGTGCGTTCCTACCCGACCCAGCGGGTTAGCCTCCAGGGGGGTCCTCCGTCAGGGGGAGGACCTTTCCGAACCTATCCGAGGGAGTCGTAGACGGCCCGTCTATATCGCAATCTGCCCTAACACGATAACCGGTCGGCCCGGAGCCGTCGGACTCGATGCCTCGGTGGTCCTCGCGGCCCCCGAGCTCCAGCACCCGGCTTCAAAAAGCTCCGGACCCCCGGTTTCGGAACGAGCGTTTCCTTGTTATCCCCGAAGCAAGCGGGAACTCGCGCAGCGGAGTTGCCACACTAATTTCCACTGGGAGCAATGAGGGGTGAGCTCGGACGAGCCTCTCCGCCCGTCCCCCCCTCCCCGGGGGGTTCTTCGGACGGTACGGGGCCGATCCCTCTCCCCTCTAAGAACCAATGGTTTTTTCTGTGACAAAAACCACTCGCAGCAACCTGGTTGATCCTGCCAGTAACATATGCTTGTCTCAAAGATTAAGCCATGCAGGTCTAAGTGCACACGGAAGGTACAGTGAAACTGCGAATGGCTCATTAAATCAGTTATGGTTCCTTTGATCGCTCCACACGTTACTCGGATAACTGTGGTAATTCCAGAGCTAATACATGCAAACGAGCGCTGACCGGTCCTCTCTCGGGGGGGCCGGGATGCGTGCATTTATCAGACCCAAAACCCACCCGGGGGGACCCGCGAGGGTTTCCCCCGGCCCTTTGGTGACTCTAGATAACCTCGGGTCGATCGCGCGCCCACCGCGGCGGCGACGTCTCATTCGAATGTCTGCCCTATCAGCTGTCGATGGTAGCATAGGGGGCTACCATGGTGACCACGGGTAACGGGGAATCAGGGTTCGATTCCGGAGAGGGAGCCTGAGAAATGGCTACCACATCCAAGGAAGGCAGCAGGCGCGCAAATTACCCATTACCGACACGGTGAGGTAGTGACGAAAAATAACGATGCAGGTCTCTTTCGAGGCCCTGTAATCGGAATGAACGTATCCTAAACACATGGGTGAGGACCCATTGGAGGGCAAGTCTGGTGCCAGCAGCCGCGGTAATTCCAGCTCCAATAGCGTATATTAAATTTGCTGCAGTTAAAAAGCTCGTAGTTGGACTTCGGGAGTGGGCTGGCGGTCCGCCGCGAGGCGAGCTACCGCCTGTCCCAGACCCTGCCTCCCGGCGCCCCCCGGATGCCCTTGGTTGGGTGTCCGGTCCTCAGGGGTCCGGAGCGTTTACTTTGAAAAAATCAGAGTGTTCAAAGCGGGCACCAAACTCGCCTGAATGCCTGAGCTAGGAATAATGGAATAGGACTCCGGTTCTATTTTGTGGGTTTCCTGAACCAGGGCCATGATTAAGAGGGACGGCCGGGGGCATTCGTATTGCGCCGCTAGAGGTGAAATTCTTGGACCGGCGCAAGACGGACGAAAGCGAAAGCATTTGCCAAGAATGTTTTCATTAATCAAGAACGAAAGTCGGAGGTTCGAAGACGATCAGATACCGTCGTAGTTCCGACCGTAAACTATGCCGACCCGCGATCCGGCGGCGTTATTCCCATGACCCGCCGGGCAGCGTGCGGGGAAACCAGAGTCTTTGGGTTCCGGGGGGAGTATGGTTGCAAAACTGAAACTTAAAGGAATTGACGGAAGGGCACCACCAGGAGTGGAGCCTGCGGCTTAATTTGACTCAACACGGGGAACCTCACCCGGCCCGGACACGGAAAGGATTGACAGACTGATGGCTCTTTCTCGATTCTGTGGGTGGTGGTGCATGGCCGTTCTTAGTTGGTGGAGTGATTTGTCTGGTTAATTCCGATAACGAACGAGATTCCTTCGTGCTAAATAGTTACGCGGCCCCCCGCGGTCGCGGTTAACTTCTTAGAGGGACCAGTGGCGTATAGCCACGCGAGATGGAGCAATAACAGGTCTGTGATGCCCTTAGATGTCCGGGGCTGCACGCGCGCCACAATGGCCGGGCCAGCGTGTGCCTACCCTACGCCGAGAGGCGCGGGTAATCCGCTTAAACCCGTTCGTGACGGGGATTGGGGATTGCAATTATTCCCCATGAACGAGGAATTCCCAGTAAGTGCGGGTCATCAGCTCGCGCTGATTAAGTCCCTGCCCTTTGTACACACCGCCCGTCGCTACTACCGATTGGATGGTTATGTGAGGTCCTCGGATCGGCCACGCCGGGGCTCCTTCGCGGGGCCTTGGTGCTGTGCTGAAAAGTCGATCGAACTTGATCATCTAGAGGAAGTAAAAGTCGTAACAAGGTTTCCGTAGGTGAACCTGCGGAAGGATCATTACCGGGACTTGGGTTGGTAGTGCCTCCCAGTAGGCGCGACTCCCATTTCCACAAACAAAAAATGTTCAAGCCACGGCCCGACGTCGGGAACTACAGGGATTCCCTTCGGCCTTTTAATGACTTGAAAAAACGGTGTCCTGAGCA
>NW_026040103.1:22500-27500 GCF_023375975.1 Astyanax mexicanus | reverse complement strand
CCAGACTGGTGGATGGAGCCCAGGCTTGGGTGAGTCCTCCAGGGCTGGTTCCTGAGGGTCCCAGACTGGTGGATGGAGCCCAGGCTTGGGTGAGTCCTTCAGGGCTGGTTCCCAAGGTGTCCAGGCTGAGGGCTGAATCCCAGGCTTGGTGGACCAAGTCCAACTTGGTCTACCAGTGGTAGGCTCGAAAAGTCGAAAAAATGACTAAGTCCAACTTGGTCTACCAGTGGTAGGCTCGAAAAGTGGAAAAAATGACTAAGTCCAACTTGGTCTACCAGTGGTAGGCTCGAAAAGTCGAAAAAATGACTAAGTCCCATTTGGTCTACCAGTGGTAGGCTCGAAAAGTCGAAAAAATGACTAAGTCCCATTTGGTCTACCAGTGGTAGGCTCGAAAAGTCGAAAAAATGACTAAGTCCCATTTGGTCTACCAGTGGTAGGCCCAAAAAGTGGAAAAAATGACTAAGTCCAACTTGGTCTACCAGTGGTAGGCTCGAAAAGTCGAAAAAATGACTAAGTCCCATTTGGTCTACCAGTGGTAGGCCCAAAAAGTCGAAAAAATGACTAAGTCCAACTTGGTCTACCAGTGGTAGCTCCGAAAAGTCGAAAAAATGACTAAGTCCAACTTGGTCTACCAGTGGTAGCTCTGAAAAGTCGAAAAAATGACTAAGTCCAACTTGGTCTACCAGTGGTAGGCTCGAAAAGTTGAAAAAATGACTAAGTCCAACTTGGTCTACCAGTGGTAGGCTCGAAAAGTCGAAAAAATGACTAAGTCCAACTTGGTCTACCAGTGGTAGCTCTGAAAAGTCGAAAAAATGACTAAGTCCAACTTGGTCTACCAGTGGTAGCTCTGAAAAGTCGAAAAAATGACTAAGTCCAACTTGGTCTACCAGTGGTAGCTCTGAAAAGTCGAAAAAATGACTAAGTCCAACTTGGTCTACCAGTGGTAGGCTCGAAAAGTTGAAAAAATGACTAAGTCCCACTTGGTCTACCAGTGGTAGGCTCGAAAAGTTGAAAAAATGACTAAGTCCAACTTGGTCTACCAGTGGTAGCTCTGAAAAGTCGAAAAAATGACTAAGTCCCACTTGGTCTACCAGTGGTAGGCTCGAAAAGTTGAAAAAATGACTAAGTCCAACTTGGTCTACCAGTGGTAGCTCTGAAAAGTCGAAAAAATGACTAAGTCCAACTTGGTCTACCAGTGGTAGGCTCGAAAAGTTGAAAAAATGACTAAGTCCAACTTGGTCTACCAGTGGTAGCTCTGAAAAGTCGAAAAAATGACTAAGTCCAACTTGGTCTACCAGTGGTAGGCTCGAAAAGTCGAAAAAATGACTAAGTCCAACTTGGTCTACCAGTGGTAGCTCTGAAAAGTCGAAAAAATGACTAAGTCCAACTTGGTCTACCAGTGGTATGCTCGAAAAGTTGAAAAAATGACTAAGTCCAACTTGGTCTACCAGTGGTAGGCTCGAAAAGTTGAAAAAATGACTAAGTCCAACTTGGTCTACCAGTGGTAAGCTCGAAAAGTCGAAAAAATGACTAAGTCCAACTTGGTCTACCAGTGGTAGGCTCGAAAAAGCTGAAAAAATGACTAAGTCCAACTTGGTCTACCAGTGGTAGGCCCGAAAAAGCTGAAAAAATGACTAAGTCCCACTCGGTCTACCAGTGGTAGGTCGAAAAAGTGCGAAATTTTTCTAAGTCCCCACTTTTGGTCTACCATTTCACGCCAAAAACTAGTGAGGGTGGCGAGCTCCAGGATTTCTGACCCCCTTCGCCCGACTCCCTTGCCCGACGAAGGTGCACTCCGGTCGGCCTCGGAGCGAGTTCGCCCGCGCTCTGGAGGATTTTTCGTCGGGGGGTTTTTCAAAGGGGTGCCGTCGGACTGTTGAGGAGAGTGGCAATCTATAGGGGTCCAAGCACTGGAGATGATTCTCCATTCATTTCTAAGCATGGCAGAGCTTAAATAAAGCCCCATTAATAGTTCCAAAGTGGATTTTTGGACACTATAACACGGACCCGATCCTACCCGACCATGAAGCTCCGCAGGTCGGCCTCCGTCCCGCCCCCCGCCCCCCAGGCGGTACGGAGGAAAAACCAAACTTCCAGAGACGGTTCCAGGGGGGGTATCTCTTTTATTATTTTGACCCGATCGAATGGACTACCAAGCCCGCCTGGGTAGGCAACCGCGCGGCCCTCCGTGGCCACTGTGCGCGGTGCGTTCCTACCCGACCCAGCGGGTTAGCCTCCAGGGGGGTCCTCCGTCAGGGGGAGGACCTTTCCGAACCTATCCGAGGGAGTCGTAGACGGCCCGTCTATATCGCAATCTGCCCTAACACGATAACCGGTCGGCCCGGAGCCGTCGGACTCGATGCCTCGGTGGTCCTCGCGGCCCCCGAGCTCCAGCACCCGGCTTCAAAAAGCTCCGGACCCCCGGTTTCGGAACGAGCGTTTCCTTGTTATCCCCGAAGCAAGCGGGAACTCGCGCAGCGGAGTTGCCACACTAATTTCCACTGGGAGCAATGAGGGGTGAGCTCGGACGAGCCTCTCCGCCCGTCCCCCCCTCCCCGGGGGGTTCTTCGGACGGTACGGGGCCGATCCCTCTCCCCTCTAAGAACCAATGGTTTTTTCTGTGACAAAAACCACTCGCAGCAACCTGGTTGATCCTGCCAGTAACATATGCTTGTCTCAAAGATTAAGCCATGCAGGTCTAAGTGCACACGGAAGGTACAGTGAAACTGCGAATGGCTCATTAAATCAGTTATGGTTCCTTTGATCGCTCCACACGTTACTCGGATAACTGTGGTAATTCCAGAGCTAATACATGCAAACGAGCGCTGACCGGTCCTCTCTCGGGGGGGCCGGGATGCGTGCATTTATCAGACCCAAAACCCACCCGGGGGGACCCGCGAGGGTTTCCCCCGGCCCTTTGGTGACTCTAGATAACCTCGGGTCGATCGCGCGCCCACCGCGGCGGCGACGTCTCATTCGAATGTCTGCCCTATCAGCTGTCGATGGTAGCATAGGGGGCTACCATGGTGACCACGGGTAACGGGGAATCAGGGTTCGATTCCGGAGAGGGAGCCTGAGAAATGGCTACCACATCCAAGGAAGGCAGCAGGCGCGCAAATTACCCATTACCGACACGGTGAGGTAGTGACGAAAAATAACGATGCAGGTCTCTTTCGAGGCCCTGTAATCGGAATGAACGTATCCTAAACACATGGGTGAGGACCCATTGGAGGGCAAGTCTGGTGCCAGCAGCCGCGGTAATTCCAGCTCCAATAGCGTATATTAAATTTGCTGCAGTTAAAAAGCTCGTAGTTGGACTTCGGGAGTGGGCTGGCGGTCCGCCGCGAGGCGAGCTACCGCCTGTCCCAGACCCTGCCTCCCGGCGCCCCCCGGATGCCCTTGGTTGGGTGTCCGGTCCTCAGGGGTCCGGAGCGTTTACTTTGAAAAAATCAGAGTGTTCAAAGCGGGCACCAAACTCGCCTGAATGCCTGAGCTAGGAATAATGGAATAGGACTCCGGTTCTATTTTGTGGGTTTCCTGAACCAGGGCCATGATTAAGAGGGACGGCCGGGGGCATTCGTATTGCGCCGCTAGAGGTGAAATTCTTGGACCGGCGCAAGACGGACGAAAGCGAAAGCATTTGCCAAGAATGTTTTCATTAATCAAGAACGAAAGTCGGAGGTTCGAAGACGATCAGATACCGTCGTAGTTCCGACCGTAAACTATGCCGACCCGCGATCCGGCGGCGTTATTCCCATGACCCGCCGGGCAGCGTGCGGGGAAACCAGAGTCTTTGGGTTCCGGGGGGAGTATGGTTGCAAAACTGAAACTTAAAGGAATTGACGGAAGGGCACCACCAGGAGTGGAGCCTGCGGCTTAATTTGACTCAACACGGGGAACCTCACCCGGCCCGGACACGGAAAGGATTGACAGACTGATGGCTCTTTCTCGATTCTGTGGGTGGTGGTGCATGGCCGTTCTTAGTTGGTGGAGTGATTTGTCTGGTTAATTCCGATAACGAACGAGATTCCTTCGTGCTAAATAGTTACGCGGCCCCCCGCGGTCGCGGTTAACTTCTTAGAGGGACCAGTGGCGTATAGCCACGCGAGATGGAGCAATAACAGGTCTGTGATGCCCTTAGATGTCCGGGGCTGCACGCGCGCCACAATGGCCGGGCCAGCGTGTGCCTACCCTACGCCGAGAGGCGCGGGTAATCCGCTTAAACCCGTTCGTGACGGGGATTGGGGATTGCAATTATTCCCCATGAACGAGGAATTCCCAGTAAGTGCGGGTCATCAGCTCGCGCTGATTAAGTCCCTGCCCTTTGTACACACCGCCCGTCGCTACTACCGATTGGATGGTTATGTGAGGTCCTCGGATCGGCCACGCCGGGGCTCCTTCGCGGGGCCTTGGTGCTGTGCTGAAAAGTCGATCGAACTTGATCATCTAGAGGAAGTAAAAGTCGTAACAAGGTTTCCGTAGGTGAACCTGCGGAAGGATCATTACCGGGACTTGGGTTGGTAGTGCCTCCCAGTAGGCGCGACTCCCATTTCCACAAACAAAAAATGTTCAAGCCACGGCCCGACGTTGGGAACTACAGGGATTCCCTTCGGCCTTTTAATGACTTGATCGAAAAAAACGGTGTCCTGAGCAAAAAAACGTGTTTTACGGCCAAAGGGAGACGGGTACCTGGCCCCCGAAGTCCGTCTGCGGGGTTTCTTACTCCGGAGGCGGCTCGGCGGCGCGGTTTGATGACCCCGAGTTCGCTTAGGCGTTCCGGGGCGCCCGTACCCGCGGCTGCCGTAAAACATTATTTCAAACCGTCACTTTTTGTGTCTGTTGGTTACATGGCTTCGAAACAAAAACAACCATAAAGAGTACAACTCTTAGCGGTGGATCACTTGGCTCGTGCGTCGATGAAGAACGCAGCCAGCTGCGAGAACTAATGTGAATTGCAGGACACATTGATCATCGACACTTTGAACGCACATTGCGGCCCC
>NW_026040103.1:12500-15000 GCF_023375975.1 Astyanax mexicanus | reverse complement strand
CGCCCGTCCCCCCCTCCCCGGGGGGTTCTTCGGACGGTACGGGGCCGATCCCTCTCCCCTCTAAGAACCAATGGTTTTTTCTGTGACAAAAACCACTCGCAGCAACCTGGTTGATCCTGCCAGTAACATATGCTTGTCTCAAAGATTAAGCCATGCAGGTCTAAGTGCACACGGAAGGTACAGTGAAACTGCGAATGGCTCATTAAATCAGTTATGGTTCCTTTGATCGCTCCACACGTTACTCGGATAACTGTGGTAATTCCAGAGCTAATACATGCAAACGAGCGCTGACCGGTCCTCTCTCGGGGGGGCCGGGATGCGTGCATTTATCAGACCCAAAACCCACCCGGGGGGACCCGCGAGGGTTTCCCCCGGCCCTTTGGTGACTCTAGATAACCTCGGGTCGATCGCGCGCCCACCGCGGCGGCGACGTCTCATTCGAATGTCTGCCCTATCAGCTGTCGATGGTAGCATAGGGGGCTACCATGGTGACCACGGGTAACGGGGAATCAGGGTTCGATTCCGGAGAGGGAGCCTGAGAAATGGCTACCACATCCAAGGAAGGCAGCAGGCGCGCAAATTACCCATTACCGACACGGTGAGGTAGTGACGAAAAATAACGATGCAGGTCTCTTTCGAGGCCCTGTAATCGGAATGAACGTATCCTAAACACATGGGTGAGGACCCATTGGAGGGCAAGTCTGGTGCCAGCAGCCGCGGTAATTCCAGCTCCAATAGCGTATATTAAATTTGCTGCAGTTAAAAAGCTCGTAGTTGGACTTCGGGAGTGGGCTGGCGGTCCGCCGCGAGGCGAGCTACCGCCTGTCCCAGACCCTGCCTCCCGGCGCCCCCCGGATGCCCTTGGTTGGGTGTCCGGTCCTCAGGGGTCCGGAGCGTTTACTTTGAAAAAATCAGAGTGTTCAAAGCGGGCACCAAACTCGCCTGAATGCCTGAGCTAGGAATAATGGAATAGGACTCCGGTTCTATTTTGTGGGTTTCCTGAACCAGGGCCATGATTAAGAGGGACGGCCGGGGGCATTCGTATTGCGCCGCTAGAGGTGAAATTCTTGGACCGGCGCAAGACGGACGAAAGCGAAAGCATTTGCCAAGAATGTTTTCATTAATCAAGAACGAAAGTCGGAGGTTCGAAGACGATCAGATACCGTCGTAGTTCCGACCGTAAACTATGCCGACCCGCGATCCGGCGGCGTTATTCCCATGACCCGCCGGGCAGCGTGCGGGGAAACCAGAGTCTTTGGGTTCCGGGGGGAGTATGGTTGCAAAACTGAAACTTAAAGGAATTGACGGAAGGGCACCACCAGGAGTGGAGCCTGCGGCTTAATTTGACTCAACACGGGGAACCTCACCCGGCCCGGACACGGAAAGGATTGACAGACTGATGGCTCTTTCTCGATTCTGTGGGTGGTGGTGCATGGCCGTTCTTAGTTGGTGGAGTGATTTGTCTGGTTAATTCCGATAACGAACGAGATTCCTTCGTGCTAAATAGTTACGCGGCCCCCCGCGGTCGCGGTTAACTTCTTAGAGGGACCAGTGGCGTATAGCCACGCGAGATGGAGCAATAACAGGTCTGTGATGCCCTTAGATGTCCGGGGCTGCACGCGCGCCACAATGGCCGGGCCAGCGTGTGCCTACCCTACGCCGAGAGGCGCGGGTAATCCGCTTAAACCCGTTCGTGACGGGGATTGGGGATTGCAATTATTCCCCATGAACGAGGAATTCCCAGTAAGTGCGGGTCATCAGCTCGCGCTGATTAAGTCCCTGCCCTTTGTACACACCGCCCGTCGCTACTACCGATTGGATGGTTATGTGAGGTCCTCGGATCGGCCACGCCGGGGCTCCTTCGCGGGGCCTTGGTGCTGTGCTGAAAAGTCGATCGAACTTGATCATCTAGAGGAAGTAAAAGTCGTAACAAGGTTTCCGTAGGTGAACCTGCGGAAGGATCATTACCGGGACTTGGGTTGGTAGTGCCTCCCAGTAGGCGCGACTCCCATTTCCACAAACAAAAAATGTTCAAGCCACGGCCCGACGTTGGGAACTACAGGGATTCCCTTCGGCCTTTTAATGACTTGATCGAAAAAAACGGTGTCCTGAGCAAAAAAACGTGTTTTACGGCCAAAGGGAGACGGGTACCTGGCCCCCGAAGTCCGTCTGCGGGGTTTCTTACTCCGGAGGCGGCTCGGCGGCGCGGTTTGATGACCCCGAGTTCGCTTAGGCGTTCCGGGGCGCCCGTACCCGCGGCTGCCGTAAAACATTATTTCAAACCGTCACTTTTTGTGTCTGTTGGTTACATGGCTTCGAAACAAAAACAACCATAAAGAGTACAACTCTTAGCGGTGGATCACTTGGCTCGTGCGTCGATGAAGAACGCAGCCAGCTGCGAGAACTAATGTGAATTGCAGGACACATTGATCATCGACACTTTGAACGCACATTGCGGCCCCGGGTCAATCCCGGGGCCACGCCTGTCTGAGGGTCGCTA
>NW_026040103.1:0-5000 GCF_023375975.1 Astyanax mexicanus | reverse complement strand
TCTACCATTTCACGCCAAAAACTAGTGAGGGTGGCGAGCTCCAGGATTTCTGACCCCCTTCGCCCGACTCCCTTGCCCGACGAAGGTGCACTCCGGTCGGCCTCGGAGCGAGTTCGCCCGCGCTCTGGAGGATTTTTCGTCGGGGGGTTTTTCAAAGGGGTGCCGTCGGACTGTTGAGGAGAGTGGCAATCTATAGGGGTCCAAGCACTGGAGATGATTCTCCATTCATTTCTAAGCATGGCAGAGCTTAAATAAAGCCCCATTAATAGTTCCAAAGTGGATTTTTGGACACTATAACACGGACCCGATCCTACCCGACCATGAAGCTCCGCAGGTCGGCCTCCGTCCCGCCCCCCGCCCCCCAGGCGGTACGGAGGAAAAACCAAACTTCCAGAGACGGTTCCAGGGGGGGTATCTCTTTTATTATTTTGACCCGATCGAATGGACTACCAAGCCCGCCTGGGTAGGCAACCGCGCGGCCCTCCGTGGCCACTGTGCGCGGTGCGTTCCTACCCGACCCAGCGGGTTAGCCTCCAGGGGGGTCCTCCGTCAGGGGGAGGACCTTTCCGAACCTATCCGAGGGAGTCGTAGACGGCCCGTCTATATCGCAATCTGCCCTAACACGATAACCGGTCGGCCCGGAGCCGTCGGACTCGATGCCTCGGTGGTCCTCGCGGCCCCCGAGCTCCAGCACCCGGCTTCAAAAAGCTCCGGACCCCCGGTTTCGGAACGAGCGTTTCCTTGTTATCCCCGAAGCAAGCGGGAACTCGCGCAGCGGAGTTGCCACACTAATTTCCACTGGGAGCAATGAGGGGTGAGCTCGGACGAGCCTCTCCGCCCGTCCCCCCCTCCCCGGGGGGTTCTTCGGACGGTACGGGGCCGATCCCTCTCCCCTCTAAGAACCAATGGTTTTTTCTGTGACAAAAACCACTCGCAGCAACCTGGTTGATCCTGCCAGTAACATATGCTTGTCTCAAAGATTAAGCCATGCAGGTCTAAGTGCACACGGAAGGTACAGTGAAACTGCGAATGGCTCATTAAATCAGTTATGGTTCCTTTGATCGCTCCACACGTTACTCGGATAACTGTGGTACTTCCAGAGCTAATACATGCAAACGAGCGCTGACCGGTCCTCTCTCGGGGGGGCCGGGATGCGTGCATTTATCAGACCCAAAACCCACCCGGGGGGACCCGCGAGGGTTTCCCCCGGCCCTTTGGTGACTCTAGATAACCTCGGGTCGATCGCGCGCCCACCGCGGCGGCGACGTCTCATTCGAATGTCTGCCCTATCAGCTGTCGATGGTAGCATAGGGGGCTACCATGGTGACCACGGGTAACGGGGAATCAGGGTTCGATTCCGGAGAGGGAGCCTGAGAAATGGCTACCACATCCAAGGAAGGCAGCAGGCGCGCAAATTACCCATTACCGACACGGTGAGGTAGTGACGAAAAATAACGATGCAGGTCTCTTTCGAGGCCCTGTAATCGGAATGAACGTATCCTAAACACATGGGTGAGGACCCATTGGAGGGCAAGTCTGGTGCCAGCAGCCGCGGTAATTCCAGCTCCAATAGCGTATATTAAATTTGCTGCAGTTAAAAAGCTCGTAGTTGGACTTCGGGAGTGGGCTGGCGGTCCGCCGCGAGGCGAGCTACCGCCTGTCCCAGACCCTGCCTCCCGGCGCCCCCCGGATGCCCTTGGTTGGGTGTCCGGTCCTCAGGGGTCCGGAGCGTTTACTTTGAAAAATCAGAGTGTTCAAAGCGGGCACCAAACTCGCCTGAATGCCTGAGCTAGGAATAATGGAATAGGACTCCGGTTCTATTTTGTGGGTTTCCTGAACCAGGGCCATGATTAAGAGGGACGGCCGGGGGCATTCGTATTGCGCCGCTAGAGGTGAAATTCTTGGACCGGCGCAAGACGGACGAAAGCGAAAGCATTTGCCAAGAATGTTTTCATTAATCAAGAACGAAAGTCGGAGGTTCGAAGACGATCAGATACCGTCGTAGTTCCGACCGTAAACTATGCCGACCCGCGATCCGGCGGCGTTATTCCCATGACCCGCCGGGCAGCGTGCGGGGAAACCAGAGTCTTTGGGTTCCGGGGGGAGTATGGTTGCAAAACTGAAACTTAAAGGAATTGACGGAAGGGCACCACCAGGAGTGGAGCCTGCGGCTTAATTTGACTCAACACGGGGAACCTCACCCGGCCCGGACACGGAAAGGATTGACAGACTGATGGCTCTTTCTCGATTCTGTGGGTGGTGGTGCATGGCCGTTCTTAGTTGGTGGAGTGATTTGTCTGGTTAATTCCGATAACGAACGAGATTCCTTCGTGCTAAATAGTTACGCGGCCCCCCGCGGTCGCGGTTAACTTCTTAGAGGGACCAGTGGCGTATAGCCACGCGAGATGGAGCAATAACAGGTCTGTGATGCCCTTAGATGTCCGGGGCTGCACGCGCGCCACAATGGCCGGGCCAGCGTGTGCCTACCCTACGCCGAGAGGCGCGGGTAATCCGCTTAAACCCGTTCGTGACGGGGATTGGGGATTGCAATTATTCCCCATGAACGAGGAATTCCCAGTAAGTGCGGGTCATCAGCTCGCGCTGATTAAGTCCCTGCCCTTTGTACACACCGCCCGTCGCTACTACCGATTGGATGGTTATGTGAGGTCCTCGGATCTCGGCCACGCCGGGGCTCCTTCGCGGGGCCTTGGTGCTGTGCTGAAAAGTCGATCGAACTTGATCATCTAGAGGAAGTAAAAGTCGTAACAAGGTTTCCGTAGGTGAACCTGCGGAAGGATCATTACCGGGACTTGGGTTGGTAGTGCCTCCCAGTAGGCGCGACTCCCATTTCCACCAACAAAAATGTTCAAGCCACGGCCCGACGTTGGGAACTACAGGGATTCCCTTCGGCCTTTTAATGACTTGATCGAAAAACGGTGTCCTGAGCAAAAACGTGTTTTACGGCCAAAGGGAGACGGGTACCTGGCCCCCGAAGTCCGTCTGCGGGGTTTCTTACTCCGGAGGCGGCTCGGCGGCGCGGTTTGATGACCCCGAGTTCGCTTAGGCGTTCCGGGGCGCCCGTACCCGCGGCTGCCGTAAAACATTATTTCAAACCGTCACTTTTGTGTCTGTTGGTTACATGGCTTCGAAACAAAAACAACCATAAAGAGTACAACTCTTAGCGGTGGATCACTTGGCTCGTGCGTCGATGAAGAACGCAGCCAGCTGCGAGAACTAATGTGAATTGCAGGACACATTGATCATCGACACTTTGAACGCACATTGCGGCCCCGGGTCAATCCCGGGGCCACGCCTGTCTGAGGGTCGCTATTCCAATCTATCGGACCTTTTCGTTCCGTCTCCCTCTTCCCTCCGGGGAAGAGTTAAGAGACGGTTCGAGGGGACCGCGGCTGGAGGTTCGCAGGTGCCCGCACCTTCGTCTTCCTAAAAGCAGACTCGGTCAGGTTCCCTTCTCGTTCGGGACTCGATAAAAGCCGCTCGACGGGCTTGATCGCGGGGGAAAAGACTTTCGTCCACCCCTCTCGCCTTCGTCTCCGTTGCCCAGCGATGGGTCTCGGAGGCCGGCTTTCCACACACCGTCCTCTACCGTTCCTCGTTCCGGCGAGGGGAGAGGTGGCGGCGATCCGTGGAGAGACGTCGTAGCGACGGCTGCCGGTGGGTTTTACCCTCTCTGGCTGCCCGTTATGCGCGCCGTCTCTCCGTCGGCGGATCTCCGTCCTCCCTCTCCTTTTCGTTCGGTGCCGAGAGCGCGGCAAAAGAGAGGTTGGTAGGATAGCTCCGGTAGAAGGCGAAGAGGGGGGGCTTAAGTTTTTTTCTTCCCGTTTTCATCCTTCGTCCTCCGGCCGAATCGAACCTCCCCGTCTCGAAAGGGTTCCTCCGAACGGTTTCCAGCCAGACCGCGAGGGGTGGTTCCCGCCCTCCCTCGCGGCGGCGTACGCCTGGCGACGACAGCCCTTCGAGCGCGACCTCAGATCAGACGAGACGACCCGCTGAATTTAAGCATATTACTAAGCGGAGGAAAAGAAACTAACAAGGATTCCCCTAGTAGCGGCGAGCGAAGAGGGAAGAGCCCAGCGCCGAATCCCCCGTCCTTCACGGGCGTCGGGACATGTGGCGTATAGAAGTCCGTATCTCTCGGCGCGGGCCGGGGGGCCTGAGTCCTTCTGATAGAGGCTCAGCCCAGGGACGGTGTGAGGCCGGTAACGGCCCCCGCCGCGCCGAGGTCGCGGTTCTTCTCGGAGTCGGGTTGCTTGGGAATGCAGCCTAAAGAGGGTGGTAAACTCCATCTAAGGCTAAATACTGGCACGAGACCGATAGCGAACAAGTACCGTAAGGGAAAGTTGAAAAGAACTTTGAAGAGAGAGTTCAACAGGGCGTGAAACCGTTAAGAGGTAAACGGGTGGGGTCCGCACAGTCCGCCCGGGGGATTCAACCCGGCGGCGGTGTCGTCCCGGTCCGCCCGGCGAGCTCCTCCCGCGAGGGAGGCCGCCGGCGGGCTCGGGCCAACGGCCGCCGTCGGGCGCATTTCCTCCGCGGCGGTGCGCCGCGACCGGCCTCGGTTCGGCTTGGAAGGGTCAGGGGGCGAAGGTGGCTCGCGAGCTCCGGCCCGCGAGCTTTACAGCGCCCTCCCGCCCCGACTTCGCCGCTTACCCCCGGGGCCGCGGTGAGTACCTCCGCGCCTTCCTTCCCCCGCGGGGGAGGGACGGGGCCCCTCCGTCCCCTGCGCGTGCCGTCGACCGGGCCGGACTGTCCTCAGTCCGCGTCCAACCGCGTCGCGCAGCCAGGGCGGGGACCGGCCTCCGCACAAAAGGGCGCTCGGGGTCAGCGGCGATGCCGGCTACCCACCCGACCCGTCTTGAAACACGGACCAAGGAGTCTAACGCGTGCGCGAGTCAAAGGGCTGAAACGAAACCCCACGGCGCAATGAAGGTGAAGGCCGGCGCGCGCCGGCCGAGGTGGGATCCCCCCCCTACGGGTCG
>NW_026040102.1:37500-43410 GCF_023375975.1 Astyanax mexicanus | reverse complement strand
GACACCGCCGCCGGGTTGAATCCCCCGGGCGGACTGTGCGGACCCCACCCGTTTACCTCTTAACGGTTTCACGCCCTGTTGAACTCTCTCTTCAAAGTTCTTTTCAACTTTCCCTTACGGTACTTGTTCGCTATCGGTCTCGTGCCAGTATTTAGCCTTAGATGGAGTTTACCACCCTCTTTAGGCTGCATTCCCAAGCAACCCGACTCCGAGAAGAACCGCGACCTCGGCGCGGCGGGGGCCGTTACCGGCCTCACACCGTCCCTGGGCTGAGCCTCTATCAGAAGGACTCAGGCCCCCCGGCCCGCGCCGAGAGATACGGACTTCTATACGCCACATGTCCCGACGCCCGTGAAGGACGGGGGATTCGGCGCTGGGCTCTTCCCTCTTCGCTCGCCGCTACTAGGGGAATCCTTGTTAGTTTCTTTTCCTCCGCTTAGTAATATGCTTAAATTCAGCGGGTCGTCTCGTCTGATCTGAGGTCGCGCTCGAAGGGCTGTCGTCGCCAGGCGTACGCCGCCGCGAGGGAGGGCGGGAACCACCCTCGCGGTCTGGCTGGAAACCATTCGGAGGAACCCTTTCGAGACGGGGAGGTTCGATTCGGCCGGAGGACGAAGGATGAAAACGGGAAGAAAAAAACTTAAGCCCCCCTCTTCGCCTTCTACCGGAGCTATCCTACCAACCTCTCTTTTGCCGCGCTCTCGGCCCGAACGAAAAGGAGAGGGAGGACGGAGATCCGCCGACGGAGAGACGGCGCGCGTAACGGGCAGCCAGAGAGGGTAAAACCCACCGGCAGCCGTCGCTACGACGTCTCTCCACGGATCGCCGCCACCTCTCCCCTCGCCGGAACGAGGAACGGTAGAGGACGGTGTGTGGAAAGCCGGCCTCCGAGACCCATCGCTGGGCAACGGAGACGAAGGCGAGAGGGGTGGACGAAAGTCTTTTCCCCCGCGATCAAGCCCGTCGAGCGGCTTTTGTCGAGTCCCGAACGAGAAGGGAACCTGACCGAGTCTGCTTTTAGGAAGACGAAGGCGCCTCGGATCGGGCACCTGCGAACCTCCAGCCGCGGTCCCCTCGAACCGTCTCTTAACTCTTCCCCGGAGGGAAGAGGGAGACGGAACGAAAAGGTCCGATAGATTGGAATAGCGACCCTCAGACAGGCGTGGCCCCGGGATTGACCCGGGGCCGCAATGTGCGTTCAAAGTGTCGATGATCAATGTGTCCTGCAATTCACATTAGTTCTCGCAGCTGGCTGCGTTCTTCATCGACGCACGAGCCAAGTGATCCACCGCTAAGAGTTGTACTCTTTATGGTTGTTTTTGTTTCGAAGCCATGTAACCAACAGACACAAAAAGTGACGGTTTGAAATAATGTTTTACGGCAGCCGCGGGTACGGGCGCCCCGGAACGCCTAAGCGAACTCGGGGTCATCAAACCGCGCCGCCGAGCCGCCTCCGGAGTAAGAAACCCCGCAGACGGACTTCGGGGGCCAGGTACCCGTCTCCCTTTGGCCGTAAAACACGTTTTTTGCTCAGGACACCGTTTTTCGATCAAGTCATTAAAAGGCCGAAGGGAATCCCTGTAGTTCCCAACGTCGGGCCGTGGCTTGAACATTTTTTGTTTGTGGAAATGGGAGTCGCGCCTACTGGGAGACACTACCAACCCAAGTCCCGGTAATGATCCTTCCGCAGGTTCACCTACGGAAACCTTGTTACGACTTTTACTTCCTCTAGATGATCAAGTTCGATCGACTTTTCAGCACAGCACCAAGGCCCCGCGAAGGAGCCCCGGCGTGGCCGATCCGAGGACCTCACATAACCATCCAATCGGTAGTAGCGACGGGCGGTGTGTACAAAGGGCAGGGACTTAATCAGCGCGAGCTGATGACCCGCACTTACTGGGAATTCCTCGTTCATGGGGAATAATTGCAATCCCCAATCCCCGTCACGAACGGGTTTAAGCGGATTACCCGCGCCTCTCGGCGTAGGGTAGGCACACGCTGGCCCGGCCATTGTGGCGCGCGTGCAGCCCCGGACATCTAAGGGCATCACAGACCTGTTATTGCTCCATCTCGCGTGGCTATACGCCACTGGTCCCTCTAAGAAGTTAACCGCGACCGCGGGGGGCCGCGTAACTATTTAGCACGAAGGAATCTCGTTCGTTATCGGAATTAACCAGACAAATCACTCCACCAACTAAGAACGGCCATGCACCACCACCCACAGAATCGAGAAAGAGCCATCAGTCTGTCAATCCTTTCCGTGTCCGGGCCGGGTGAGGTTCCCCGTGTTGAGTCAAATTAAGCCGCAGGCTCCACTCCTGGTGGTGCCCTTCCGTCAATTCCTTTAAGTTTCAGTTTTGCAACCATACTCCCCCCGGAACCCAAAGACTCTGGTTTCCCCGCACGCTGCCCGGCGGGTCATGGGAATAACGCCGCCGGATCGCGGGTCGGCATAGTTTACGGTCGGAACTACGACGGTATCTGATCGTCTTCGAACCTCCGACTTTCGTTCTTGATTAATGAAAACATTCTTGGCAAATGCTTTCGCTTTCGTCCGTCTTGCGCCGGTCCAAGAATTTCACCTCTAGCGGCGCAATACGAATGCCCCCGGCCGTCCTCTTAATCATGGCCCTGGTTCAGGAAACCCACAAAATAGAACCGGAGTCCTATTCCATTATTCCTAGCTCAGGCATTCAGGCGAGTTTGGTGCCCGCTTTGAACACTCTGATTTTTTCAAAGTAAACGCTCCGGACCCCTGAGGACCGGACACCCAACCAAGGGCATCCGGGGGGCGCCGGGAGGCAGGGTCTGGGACAGGCGGTAGCTCGCCTCGCGGCGGACCGCCAGCCCACTCCCGAAGTCCAACTACGAGCTTTTTAACTGCAGCAAATTTAATATACGCTATTGGAGCTGGAATTACCGCGGCTGCTGGCACCAGACTTGCCCTCCAATGGGTCCCTCACCCATGTGTTTAGGATACGTTCATTCCGATTACAGGGCCTCGAAAGAGACCTGCATCGTTATTTTTCGTCACTACCTCACCGTGTCGGTAATGGGTAATTTGCGCGCCTGCTGCCTTCCTTGGATGTGGTAGCCATTTCTCAGGCTCCCTCTCCGGAATCGAACCCTGATTCCCCGTTACCCGTGGTCACCATGGTAGCCCCCTATGCTACCATCGACAGCTGATAGGGCAGACATTCGAATGAGACGTCGCCGCCGCGGTGGGCGCGCGATCGACCCGAGGTTATCTAGAGTCACCAAAGGGCCGGGGGAAACCCTCGCGGGTCCCCCCGGGTGGGTTTTGGGTCTGATAAATGCACGCATCCCGGCCCCCCCGAGAGAGGACCGGTCAGCGCTCGTTTGCATGTATTAGCTCTGGAATTACCACAGTTATCCGAGTAACGTGTGGAGCGATCAAAGGAACCATAACTGATTTAATGAGCCATTCGCAGTTTCACTGTACCTTCCGTGTGCACTTAGACCTGCATGGCTTAATCTTTGAGACAAGCATATGTTACTGGCAGGATCAACCAGGTTGCTGCGAGTGGTTTTTGTCACAGAAAAAACCATTGGTTCTTAGAGGGGAGAGGGATCGGCCCCGTACCGTCCGAAGGACCCCCCGGGGAGGGGGGGGACGGGCGGAGAGGCTCGTCCGAGCTCACCCCTCATTGCTCCCAGTGGAAATTAGTGTGGCAACTCCGCTGCGCGAGTTCCCGCTTGCTTCGGGGATAACAAGGAAACGCTCGTTCCGAAACCGGGGGTCCGGAGCTTTTTGAAGCCGGGTGCTGGAGCTCGGTTGGACGCGAGGACCACCGAGGCATCCGAGTCCGACGGCTCCGGGCCGACCGGTTATCGTGTAGGGCAGATTGAGATATAGACGGGCCGTCTACGACTCCCTCGGATAGGTTCGGAAAGGTCCTCCCCCTGACGGAGGACCCCCCTGGAGGCTAACCCGCTGGGTCGGGTAGGAACGCACCGCGCACAGTGGCCACGGAGGGCCGCGCGGTTGCCTACCCAGGCGGGCTCGGTAGTCCATTCGATCGGGTCAAAATAATGAAAGAGATACCCCCCCTGGAACCGTCTCTGGAAGTTTGGTTTTTCCTCCGTACCGCCTGGGGGGCGGGGGGCGGGACGGAGGCCGACCTGCGGAGCTTCTTGGTCGGGTAGGATCGGGTCCGTGTTATAGTGTCCAAAAATCCACTTTGGAACCATTATTGGGGCTTTATTTAAGCTCTGCCATGCTTAGAAATGAATGGAGAATCATCTCCAGTGCTTGGACCCCTAGTCATTGCCACTCTCCTCAACAGTCCGACGGCACCCCTTTGAAAAACCCCCCGACGAAAAATCCTCCAGAGCGCGGGCGAACTCGCTCCGAGGCCGACCGGAGTGCACCTTCGTCGGGCAAGGGAGTCGGGCGAAGGGGGTCAGAAATCCTGGAGCTCGCCACCCTCACTAGTTTTTGGCGTGAAATGGTAGACCAAAAGTGGGGACTTAGAAAAATTTCGCACTTTTTCGACCTACCACTGGTAGACCGAGTGGGACTTAGTCATTTTTTCAGCTTTTTCGGGCCTACCACTGGTAGACCAAGTTGGACTTAGTCATTTTTTCAACTTTTCGAGCCTACCACTGGTAGACCAAGTTGGACTTAGTCATTTTTTCGACTTTTCGAGCCTACCACTGGTAGACCAAGTTGGACTTAGTCATTTTTTCGACTTTTCAGAGCTACCACTGGTAGACCAAATGGGACTTAGTCATTTTTTCAACTTTTCGAGCCTACCACTGGTAGACCAAGTTGGACTTAGTCATTTTTTCAACTTTTCGAGCCTACCACTGGTAGACCAAGTTGGACTTAGTCATTTTTTCGACTTTTCGAGCCTACCACTGGTAGACCAAGTTGGACTTAGTCATTTTTTCGACTTTTCAGAGCTACCACTGGTAGACCAAATGGGACTTAGTCATTTTTTCAACTTTTCGAGCCTACCACTGGTAGACCAAGTTGGACTTAGTCATTTTTTCGACTTTTCAGAGCTACCACTGGTAGACCAAATGGGACTTAGTCATTTTTTCAACTTTTCGAGCCTACCACTGGTAGACCAAGTTGGACTTAGTCATTTTTTCGACTTTTCGAGCCTACCACTGGTAGACCAAGTTGGACTTAGTCATTTTTTCGACTTTTCAGAGCTACCACTGGTAGACCAAGTTGGACTTAGTTATTTTTTCAACTTTTCGAGCCTACCACTGGTAGACCAAGTTGGACTTAGTCATTTTTTCGACTTTTCAGAGCTACCACTGGTAGACCAAGTTGGACTTAGTCATTTTTTCGACTTTTCAGAGCTACCACTGGTAGACCAAGTTGGACTTAGTCATTTTTTCGACTTTTCAGAGTTACCACTGGTAGACCAAGTTGGACTTAGTCATTTTTTCAACTTTTCGAGCCTACCACTGGTAGACCAAGTTGGACTTAGTCATTTTTTCGACTTTTCGAGCCTACCACTGGTAGACCAAGTTGGACTTAGTCATTTTTTCGACTTTTCGAGCCTACCACTGGTAGACGAAGTTGGACTTAGTCATTTTTTCGACTTTTCGAGCCTACCACTGGTAGACCAAGTTGGACTTAGTCATTTTTTCGACTTTTCGAGCCTACCACTGGTAGACCAAGTTGGACTTAGTCATTTTTTTTCAACTTTTCGAGCCTACCACTGGTAGACCAAGTTGGACTTAGTCATTTTTTTCAGGTTTTCGCACCAACCAGTGGTAGACCAAGTTGGACTTAGTCATTTATTTTTTTTTTTCGACTTTTCGCACCTTCCACTGGTAGACCAAGCTGAACTCACCCAGGCCTGGGCCTCAGTCCTCCACCCAGCCCTGGGCCTCAGTCCTCAGCCAATCCCCTGGGGAACCAGCCCTGGA
>NW_026040102.1:27500-32500 GCF_023375975.1 Astyanax mexicanus | reverse complement strand
TTTCCTCCGCTTAGTAATATGCTTAAATTCAGCGGGTCGTCTCGTCTGATCTGAGGTCGCGCTCGAAGGGCTGTCGTCGCCAGGCGTACGCCGCCGCGAGGGAGGGCGGGAACCACCCCTCGCGGTCTGGCTGGAAACCATTCGGAGGAACCCTTTCGAGACGGGGAGGTTCGATTCGGCCGGAGGACGAAGGATGAAAACGGGAAGAAAAAAACTTAAGCCCCCCTCTTCGCCTTCTACCGGAGCTATCCTACCAACCTCTCTTTTGCCGCGCTCTCGGCCCGAACGAAAAGGAGAGGGAGGACGGAGATCCGCCGACGGAGAGACGGCGCGCGTAACGGGCAGCCAGAGAGGGTAAAACCCACCGGCAGCCGTCGCTACGACGTCTCTCCACGGATCGCCGCCACCTCTCCCCTCGCCGGAACGAGGAACGGTAGAGGACGGTGTGTGGAAAGCCGGCCTCCGAGACCCATCGCTGGGCAACGGAGACGAAGGCGAGAGGGGTGGACGAAAGTCTTTTCCCCCGCGATCAAGCCCGTCGAGCGGCTTTTGTCGAGTCCCGAACGAGAAGGGAACCTGACCGAGTCTGCTTTTAGGAAGACGAAGGCGCCTCGGATCGGGCACCTGCGAACCTCCAGCCGCGGTCCCCTCGAACCGTCTCTTAACTCTTCCCCGGAGGGAAGAGGGAGACGGAACGAAAAGGTCCGATAGATTGGAATAGCGACCCTCAGACAGGCGTGGCCCCGGGATTGACCCGGGGCCGCAATGTGCGTTCAAAGTGTCGATGATCAATGTGTCCTGCAATTCACATTAGTTCTCGCAGCTGGCTGCGTTCTTCATCGACGCACGAGCCAAGTGATCCACCGCTAAGAGTTGTACTCTTTATGGTTGTTTTTGTTTCGAAGCCATGTAACCAACAGACACAAAAAGTGACGGTTTGAAATAATGTTTTACGGCAGCCGCGGGTACGGGCGCCCCGGAACGCCTAAGCGAACTCGGGGTCATCAAACCGCGCCGCCGAGCCGCCTCCGGAGTAAGAAACCCCGCAGACGGACTTCGGGGGCCAGGTACCCGTCTCCCTTTGGCCGTAAAACACGTTTTTTGCTCAGGACACCGTTTTTCGATCAAGTCATTAAAAGGCCGAAGGGAATCCCTGTAGTTCCCAACGTCGGGCCGTGGCTTGAACATTTTTTGTTTGTGGAAATGGGAGTCGCGCCTACTGGGAGACACTACCAACCCAAGTCCCGGTAATGATCCTTCCGCAGGTTCACCTACGGAAACCTTGTTACGACTTTTACTTCCTCTAGATGATCAAGTTCGATCGACTTTTCAGCACAGCACCAAGGCCCCGCGAAGGAGCCCCGGCGTGGCCGATCCGAGGACCTCACATAACCATCCAATCGGTAGTAGCGACGGGCGGTGTGTACAAAGGGCAGGGACTTAATCAGCGCGAGCTGATGACCCGCACTTACTGGGAATTCCTCGTTCATGGGGAATAATTGCAATCCCCAATCCCCGTCACGAACGGGTTTAAGCGGATTACCCGCGCCTCTCGGCGTAGGGTAGGCACACGCTGGCCCGGCCATTGTGGCGCGCGTGCAGCCCCGGACATCTAAGGGCATCACAGACCTGTTATTGCTCCATCTCGCGTGGCTATACGCCACTGGTCCCTCTAAGAAGTTAACCGCGACCGCGGGGGGCCGCGTAACTATTTAGCACGAAGGAATCTCGTTCGTTATCGGAATTAACCAGACAAATCACTCCACCAACTAAGAACGGCCATGCACCACCACCCACAGAATCGAGAAAGAGCCATCAGTCTGTCAATCCTTTCCGTGTCCGGGCCGGGTGAGGTTCCCCGTGTTGAGTCAAATTAAGCCGCAGGCTCCACTCCTGGTGGTGCCCTTCCGTCAATTCCTTTAAGTTTCAGTTTTGCAACCATACTCCCCCCGGAACCCAAAGACTCTGGTTTCCCCGCACGCTGCCCGGCGGGTCATGGGAATAACGCCGCCGGATCGCGGGTCGGCATAGTTTACGGTCGGAACTACGACGGTATCTGATCGTCTTCGAACCTCCGACTTTCGTTCTTGATTAATGAAAACATTCTTGGCAAATGCTTTCGCTTTCGTCCGTCTTGCGCCGGTCCAAGAATTTCACCTCTAGCGGCGCAATACGAATGCCCCCGGCCGTCCCTCTTAATCATGGCCCTGGTTCAGGAAACCCACAAAATAGAACCGGAGTCCTATTCCATTATTCCTAGCTCAGGCATTCAGGCGAGTTTGGTGCCCGCTTTGAACACTCTGATTTTTTCAAAGTAAACGCTCCGGACCCCTGAGGACCGGACACCCAACCAAGGGCATCCGGGGGGCGCCGGGAGGCAGGGTCTGGGACAGGCGGTAGCTCGCCTCGCGGCGGACCGCCAGCCCACTCCCGAAGTCCAACTACGAGCTTTTTAACTGCAGCAAATTTAATATACGCTATTGGAGCTGGAATTACCGCGGCTGCTGGCACCAGACTTGCCCTCCAATGGGTCCTCACCCATGTGTTTAGGATACGTTCATTCCGATTACAGGGCCTCGAAAGAGACCTGCATCGTTATTTTTCGTCACTACCTCACCGTGTCGGTAATGGGTAATTTGCGCGCCTGCTGCCTTCCTTGGATGTGGTAGCCATTTCTCAGGCTCCCTCTCCGGAATCGAACCCTGATTCCCCGTTACCCGTGGTCACCATGGTAGCCCCCTATGCTACCATCGACAGCTGATAGGGCAGACATTCGAATGAGACGTCGCCGCCGCGGTGGGCGCGCGATCGACCCGAGGTTATCTAGAGTCACCAAAGGGCCGGGGGAAACCCTCGCGGGTCCCCCCGGGTGGGTTTTGGGTCTGATAAATGCACGCATCCCGGCCCCCCCGAGAGAGGACCGGTCAGCGCTCGTTTGCATGTATTAGCTCTGGAATTACCACAGTTATCCGAGTAACGTGTGGAGCGATCAAAGGAACCATAACTGATTTAATGAGCCATTCGCAGTTTCACTGTACCTTCCGTGTGCACTTAGACCTGCATGGCTTAATCTTTGAGACAAGCATATGTTACTGGCAGGATCAACCAGGTTGCTGCGAGTGGTTTTTGTCACAGAAAAAACCATTGGTTCTTAGAGGGGAGAGGGATCGGCCCCGTACCGTCCGAAGGACCCCCCGGGGAGGGGGGGACGGGCGGAGAGGCTCGTCCGAGCTCACCCCTCATTGCTCCCAGTGGAAATTAGTGTGGCAACTCCGCTGCGCGAGTTCCCGCTTGCTTCGGGGATAACAAGGAAACGCTCGTTCCGAAACCGGGGGTCCGGAGCTTTTTGAAGCCGGGTGCTGGAGCTCGGTTGGACGCGAGGACCACCGAGGCATCCGAGTCCGACGGCTCCGGGCCGACCGGTTATCGTGTAGGGCAGATTGAGATATAGACGGGCCGTCTACGACTCCCTCGGATAGGTTCGGAAAGGTCCTCCCCCTGACGGAGGACCCCCCTGGAGGCTAACCCGCTGGGTCGGGTAGGAACGCACCGCGCACAGTGGCCACGGAGGGCCGCGCGGTTGCCTACCCAGGCGGGCTCGGTAGTCCATTCGATCGGGTCAAAATAATGAAAGAGATACCCCCCCTGGAACCGTCTCTGGAAGTTTGGTTTTTCCTCCGTACCGCCTGGGGGGCGGGGGGCGGGACGGAGGCCGACCTGCGGAGCTTCTTGGTCGGGTAGGATCGGGTCCGTGTTATAGTGTCCAAAAATCCACTTTGGAACCATTATTGGGGCTTTATTTAAGCTCTGCCATGCTTAGAAATGAATGGAGAATCATCTCCAGTGCTTGGACCCCTAGTCATTGCCACTCTCCTCAACAGTCCGACGGCACCCCTTTGAAAAACCCCCCGACGAAAAATCCTCCAGAGCGCGGGCGAACTCGCTCCGAGGCCGACCGGAGTGCACCTTCGTCGGGCAAGGGAGTCGGGCGAAGGGGGTCAGAAATCCTGGAGCTCGCCACCCTCACTAGTTTTTGGCGTGAAATGGTAGACCAAAAGTGGGGACTTAGAAAAATTTCGCACTTTTTCGACCTACCACTGGTAGACCGAGTGGGACTTAGTCATTTTTTCAGCTTTTTCGGGCCTACCACTGGTAGACCAAGTTGGACTTAGTCATTTTTTCAACTTTTCGAGCCTACCACTGGTAGACCAAGTTGGACTTAGTCATTTTTTCGACTTTTCGAGCCTACCACTGGTAGACCAAGTTGGACTTAGTCATTTTTTCGACTTTTCAGAGCTACCACTGGTAGACCAAATGGGACTTAGTCATTTTTTCAACTTTTCGAGCCTACCACTGGTAGACCAAGTTGGACTTAGTCATTTTTTCAGCTTTTTCGGGCCTACCACTGGTAGACCAAGTTGGACTTAGTCATTTTTTCGACTTTTCAGAGCTACCACTGGTAGACCAAGTTGGACTTAGTTATTTTTTCAACTTTTCGAGCCTACCACTGGTAGACCAAGTTGGACTTAGTCATTTTTTCGACTTTTCAGAGCTACCACTGGTAGACCAAGTTGGACTTAGTCATTTTTTCAACTTTTCGAGCCTACCACTGGTAGACCAAGTTGGACTTAGTCATTTTTTCGACTTTTCAGAGCTACCACTGGTAGACCAAATGGGACTTAGTCATTTTTTCAACTTTTCGAGCCTACCACTGGTAGACCAAGTTGGACTTAGTCATTTTTTCGACTTTTCGAGCCTACCACTGGTAGACCAAGTTGGACTTAGTCATTTTTTCGACTTTTCAGAGCTACCACTGGTAGACCAAGTTGGACTTAGTTATTTTTTCAACTTTTCGAGCCTACCACTGGTAGACCAAGTTGGACTTAGTCATTTTTTCGACTTTTCAGAGCTACCACTGGTAGACCAAGTTGGACTTAGTCATTTTTTCGACTTTTCAGAGCTACCACTGGTAGACCAAGTTGGACTTAGTCATTTTTTCG
>NW_026040102.1:17500-20000 GCF_023375975.1 Astyanax mexicanus | reverse complement strand
TCTGGTTTCCCCGCACGCTGCCCGGCGGGTCATGGGAATAACGCCGCCGGATCGCGGGTCGGCATAGTTTACGGTCGGAACTACGACGGTATCTGATCGTCTTCGAACCTCCGACTTTCGTTCTTGATTAATGAAAACATTCTTGGCAAATGCTTTCGCTTTCGTCCGTCTTGCGCCGGTCCAAGAATTTCACCTCTAGCGGCGCAATACGAATGCCCCCGGCCGTCCCTCTTAATCATGGCCCTGGTTCAGGAAACCCACAAAATAGAACCGGAGTCCTATTCCATTATTCCTAGCTCAGGCATTCAGGCGAGTTTGGTGCCCGCTTTGAACACTCTGATTTTTTCAAAGTAAACGCTCCGGACCCCTGAGGACCGGACACCCAACCAAGGGCATCCGGGGGGCGCCGGGAGGCAGGGTCTGGGACAGGCGGTAGCTCGCCTCGCGGCGGACCGCCAGCCCACTCCCGAAGTCCAACTACGAGCTTTTTAACTGCAGCAAATTTAATATACGCTATTGGAGCTGGAATTACCGCGGCTGCTGGCACCAGACTTGCCCTCCAATGGGTCCTCACCCATGTGTTTAGGATACGTTCATTCCGATTACAGGGCCTCGAAAGAGACCTGCATCGTTATTTTTCGTCACTACCTCACCGTGTCGGTAATGGGTAATTTGCGCGCCTGCTGCCTTCCTTGGATGTGGTAGCCATTTCTCAGGCTCCCTCTCCGGAATCGAACCCTGATTCCCCGTTACCCGTGGTCACCATGGTAGCCCCCTATGCTACCATCGACAGCTGATAGGGCAGACATTCGAATGAGACGTCGCCGCCGCGGTGGGCGCGCGATCGACCCGAGGTTATCTAGAGTCACCAAAGGGCCGGGGGAAACCCTCGCGGGTCCCCCCGGGTGGGTTTTGGGTCTGATAAATGCACGCATCCCGGCCCCCCCGAGAGAGGACCGGTCAGCGCTCGTTTGCATGTATTAGCTCTGGAATTACCACAGTTATCCGAGTAACGTGTGGAGCGATCAAAGGAACCATAACTGATTTAATGAGCCATTCGCAGTTTCACTGTACCTTCCGTGTGCACTTAGACCTGCATGGCTTAATCTTTGAGACAAGCATATGTTACTGGCAGGATCAACCAGGTTGCTGCGAGTGGTTTTTGTCACAGAAAAAACCATTGGTTCTTAGAGGGGAGAGGGATCGGCCCCGTACCGTCCGAAGGACCCCCCGGGGAGGGGGGGACGGGCGGAGAGGCTCGTCCGAGCTCACCCCTCATTGCTCCCAGTGGAAATTAGTGTGGCAACTCCGCTGCGCGAGTTCCCGCTTGCTTCGGGGATAACAAGGAAACGCTCGTTCCGAAACCGGGGGTCCGGAGCTTTTTGAAGCCGGGTGCTGGAGCTCGGTTGGACGCGAGGACCACCGAGGCATCCGAGTCCGACGGCTCCGGGCCGACCGGTTATCGTGTAGGGCAGATTGAGATATAGACGGGCCGTCTACGACTCCCTCGGATAGGTTCGGAAAGGTCCTCCCCCTGACGGAGGACCCCCCTGGAGGCTAACCCGCTGGGTCGGGTAGGAACGCACCGCGCACAGTGGCCACGGAGGGCCGCGCGGTTGCCTACCCAGGCGGGCTCGGTAGTCCATTCGATCGGGTCAAAATAATGAAAGAGATACCCCCCCTGGAACCGTCTCTGGAAGTTTGGTTTTTCCTCCGTACCGCCTGGGGGGCGGGGGGCGGGACGGAGGCCGACCTGCGGAGCTTCTTGGTCGGGTAGGATCGGGTCCGTGTTATAGTGTCCAAAAATCCACTTTGGAACCATTATTGGGGCTTTATTTAAGCTCTGCCATGCTTAGAAATGAATGGAGAATCATCTCCAGTGCTTGGACCCCTAGTCATTGCCACTCTCCTCAACAGTCCGACGGCACCCCTTTGAAAAACCCCCCGACGAAAAATCCTCCAGAGCGCGGGCGAACTCGCTCCGAGGCCGACCGGAGTGCACCTTCGTCGGGCAAGGGAGTCGGGCGAAGGGGGTCAGAAATCCTGGAGCTCGCCACCCTCACTAGTTTTTGGCGTGAAATGGTAGACCAAAAGTGGGGACTTAGAAAAATTTCGCACTTTTTCGACCTACCACTGGTAGACCGAGTGGGACTTAGTCATTTTTTCAGCTTTTTCGGGCCTACCACTGGTAGACCAAGTTGGACTTAGTCATTTTTTCAACTTTTCGAGCCTACCACTGGTAGACCAAGTTGGACTTAGTCATTTTTTCGACTTTTCGAGCCTACCACTGGTAGACCAAGTTGGACTTAGTCATTTTTTCGACTTTTCAGAGCTACCACTGGTAGACCAAATGGGACTTAGTCATTTTTTCAACTTTTCGAGCCTACCACTGGTAGACCAAGTTGGACTTAGTCATTTTTTCAACTTTTCGAGCCTACCACTGGTAGACCAAGTTGGACTTAGTCATTTTTTCGACTTTTCGAGCCTACCACTGGTAGAC